>NC_057812.1:499317605-499318741 GCF_018294505.1 Triticum aestivum | reverse complement strand
CTTCCGGTGACCAAATGGTCACGGGGCCGAGCACCTCGTGCTCAGCGCGTCGCGCACCCCCCTGGCCTTCCCGTTATGCCCGTAGTCGCCGGGTCGTCTCGCGCCCGAACCACCCCGCCGCCTCCGCCGCTCGCCGGCGCCGTTTCCGGCCGAGTCCGGCCGTGCCACTGCCACCGTTGGGCGCGTCGTCATCACCCCGTTCGAACGCACCCGCCCGCGCCCCCTTTGGCCGCCGGACGACGAATTTCGGCGAGGTCCGGCGCCCCCTCCGCCGCGGAACGGCCACCGGAGTTCCCCAACGCCGGCCGCCGACGTGGCCGACCCGGGGCCACCCCTGGGTCACTGACCCGTGGGCCCTAGGGGCCCGGCCGGTCTGTTGACTCGGTCAGCCAGGCTGACTGGGCCGGCCCCTGCCACTGACATGGGGACCCCACCCCCCCAGAACGTTAATCTAAATAAATATAATTAATAAAAATAAAAATGAATAAAATTAATTAATTAGTTAATTAATTAATTAAGTAAGTAATTAATTTAATTAATCCTGATTAATTAACCTAATGGCTAATTAACCTAATTAACTACTGTTAATTAAACTAAACTAGGGTAATTAGTTAACAGACAATGACAGTGGGACCCGCATGTCAGTTTGACTAGGTCAACTGACTAGTTGACTGCTGACATCACCCTGACATAATGCTGATGTCATAATTCCATTTTCGGGTTAAATTAAATAATTAGTTAAATTCTAGAAATTAATAAAATCTTTAGAAAATCATATCTTTTAATCCGTAACTCGGATTAAAATATTTTCAACATGAAAGTTGCTCAGAACGACGAGACGAATCCGGATACGCAGTCCATTCGTCCGCCACACACCCCTAACCTATCGAACCCGCAACTTTCCCCCTCCGGCTCCTCTGCCCGAAAACACGAAACACCGGGGATATTTTCCCGAATGTTTCCCCCCTTAACCGGTACCACCTCATACCACGCTAGGGCACGCCTAGCATCGTTACTTGTCTTGTCATGCATCGATATGCATCTGTTTACATGGTATTCATTGTTTCTTCCCCCCTCTTCTCTCCGGTAGACTACGAGACCGACGCTGCTGCTGCCCAGCTCGACTACGGAGTTGA
>NC_057812.1:499308476-499317595 GCF_018294505.1 Triticum aestivum | reverse complement strand
ACCTCGTGCTCAGCGCGTCGCGCACCCCCCTGGCCTTCCCGTTATGCCCGTAGTCGCCGGGTCGTCTCGCGCACGAACCACCCCGCCGCCTCCGCCGCTCGCCGGCGCCGTTTCCGGCCGAGTCCGGCCGTGCCACTGCCACTGTTGGGCGCGTCGTCGTCACCCCGTTCGAACGCACCCGCCCGCGCCCCCTTTGGCCGCTGGACGACGAATTCCGGCGAGGTCCGGCGCCCCCTCCGCCGCGGAACGGCCACCGGAGTTCCCCAACGCCGGCCGTCGACGTGGCCGACCCGGGGCCACCCCTGGGTCACTGACCCGTGGGCCCTAGGGGCCCGGCCGGTCTGTTGACTCGGTCAGCCAGGCTGACTGGGCCGGCCCCTGCCACTGACATGGGGGCCCCACCCCCAGGACATTTTTAAAATAAAAGAAAAGGGAAAAGGAATTTAGATAAATATAATTAATAAAAATAAAAATGAATAAAATTAATTAATTAGTTAATTAATTTATTAAGTAAGTAATTAATTTAATTAATCCTGATTAATTAACCTAATGGCTAATTAACCTAATTAACTGCTGTTAATTAAACTAAACTAGGGTAATTAGTTAACAGACAATGACAGTGGGACCCACATGTCAGTTTGACTAGGTCAACTGACTAGTTGACTGCTGACATCACCCTGACATAATGCTGATGTCATAATTCCATTTTCGGGTTAAATTAAATAATTAGCTAAATTCTAGAAATTAATAAAATCTTTAGAAAATCATATCTTTTAATCCGTAACTCGGATTAAAATATTTTCAACATGAAAGTTGCTCAGAACGACGAGACGAATCCGGATACGCAGTCCGTTCGTCCGCCACACACCCCTAACCTATCGAACCTGCAACTTTCCCCCTCCGGCTCCTCTGCCCAAAAACACGAAACACCGGGGATATTTTCCCGAATGTTTCCCCCCTTAATCGGTACCACCTCATACCACGCTAGGGCACGCCTAGCATCGTTACTTGTCTTGTCATGCATCGATATGCATCTGTTTACATGGTATTCATTGTTTCTTCCCCCCTCTTCTCTCCGGTAGACTACGAGACCGACGCTGCTGCTGCCCAGCTCGACTACGGAGTTGACGACCCCTCTCTCTTGCCAGAGCAACCAGGCAAGCCCCCCCTTTGATCACCAGATATCGCCTACTCTTCTCTATACTGCTTGCATTAGAGTAGTGTAGCATGTTACTGCTTTCCGTTAATCCTAATCTGATGCATAGCCTGTCATTGCTGCTACAGTCATTGATACCTTACCTGCAATCCTAAATGCTTAGTATAGGATGCTAGTGTTCCATCAGTGGCCCTATACTCTTGTCCGTCTGCCATGCTATACTACTGGGCTGTGATCACTTCGGGAGGTGATCACGGGCATATACTATATACTTTACACTGTTACATTACCTGTGATACTGTTCGGAGTTGGGGGCTGAAGGGGCAGGTGGCTCCATCCCGGTAGAGGTGGGCCTGGGTTCCCGACGGCCCCCGACTGTTACTTGGTGGCGGAGCGACAGGGCAAGTTGAGACCACCTAGGAGACAGGTGGGCCTGGCCCTGTTCGGCGTTCGCGGATATTTAACACGCTTAACGAGATCTTGGTATTTGATCTGAGTTGGCTACAAGCCTATACGCACTAACCATCTACGCGGGAGTAGTTATGGGTATCCCGACGTCGTGGTATCAGCCGAAGCACTTCAGATGTCAGCGACGGAGCGGCGCGCACCGAATTGGACTGGAACGCCACTAGGCTAGGTCTGCTTTCGGCCGCATACGCAACGTGCAGGTGTGCTATGGGCGATGGGCCCAGACCCCTGTGCGCTTAGGTTTAGACCGGCGTGCTGGCCTCTCTGTTGTGCCTAGGTGGGGCTGCAACGTGTTGATCTTCCGCGGCCGGGCATGACCCAGGAAAGTGTGTCCGGCCAAATGGGATCAAGCGTGCTGGGTAAGTTGGTGCACCCCTGCAGGGAAGTTAATCTATTCGAATAGCCGTGATCTTCGATAACAGGACGACTTGGAGTTGTACCTTGAGCTTATGACAACTAGAACCGAATACTTGATAAAACACACCCTTCCAAGTGCCAGATACAACCGGTGGTCGCTCTCTCTTAGGGATATGAGGACGGGATCGCCGGGTAGGATTATTGCTATGTGATGTTACTTGGAGGACTTCAACCTACCCTCTTCTACTTGTTGCAAGACGGAGGTGACCAGAAGCGTAGTCTTCGATAAGACTAGCTATCCCCCTCTTATTCTGGCATTCTGCAGTTCAGTCCACCGATATGGCCCTTTACACATATACCCATGCATATGTAGTGTAGCTCCTTGCTTGCGAGTACTTTGGATGAGTACTCACGGTTGCCTTGTTCCCCCTTCTCCCCCTACCTCTACTCGATTGCTGCAACCAGACGATGGAGCCCAGGAGCCAGACGCCACCGTCGATAACGACTACTACATTGGAGGTGCCTACTACTACGTGCAGCCCGCTGGCGACGACCAGGAGTAGCTAGGAGGATCCCAGGCAGTAGGCCTGCTCCTCTTTTGATCTGTATCCTAGTTTGTGCTAGCCTTTTTAAGGCAAACTTGTTTAACTTATGTCTGTACTCAGATATTGTTGCTTCCGCTGACTCGTCTATGATCGAGCACTTGTATTCGAGCCCTCGAGGCCCCTGGCTTGTATTATGATGCTTGTATGACTTATTTATGTTTTAGAGTTGTGTTGTGATATCTTCCCGTGAGTCCCTGATCTTGATCGTACACGTTTGCGTGCATGATTAGTGTATGATTGAATCGGGGGAGTCACAAGTTGGTATCAGAGCCGACTGCCTGTAGGAATCCCCCATCCACACTACTTGGCCGAAGTCGAGTCTAGACATTGCAAAAACTTTTACTAACTTGGTTGTGTGCCTTACGGGCCCACGTCGCCATTGGGTGGTATTAGGATCTTTTACTCCTCGGCCTTTACTCTGGGACTCTGAACTCTCTTCTACTTGGGTTAAACAATTTTACTAACTACCACTAGGATCCCGTGACCACATTCACCCCAAAGTTGGATAAAGCCATAGTATTCTTGGAATAGTATTTTGGACGATTTCCACACTGTCATTGACTCCTTTGAAACATCTTTGTTTTCAGATGGAACCCACGAGGCAGGTCGTCCGCCACACGACGGCCATTGGTGCCTCGGGATCACCTGCGGTGCTAGCAGAGATGATGACCTATCTGGGTTATCGCTGGCACCCTGAGTATACCGTCTATGAGGAGTACCAGGACTTTAACCAGGAGCAGTACCGAGCCATCGTCCACCTCTACTCTCGGGAGTATGACTCCACTACTGTGCTGCACACCGCACATGGTGTTGGGGTGACTATCGATATGGCAGTCCACGATGCTGCTTATGCTGCTCTGACCCGTCTTCGTGGAGAGTATTGGGAGTTGGACACCTCCCCCTTCAGGCACATCGCTATCGCCTCTGATGTTGGTGAGGAGGGATACTACACTGCTGCCTACTCCACTATCACCAGAGAGCCCTTCTACCATTAGAACTTTGTTCTGCATGCTGATGGGCTGGATCGAGCTAACCGAGCTCTACGCCACGAGTTGTACATCACCCGTCAGCACCTTTACCGTGCTCTGACGCTGTTGCATCCCTTTGTCCGATCCAGAGAGCTACCGCGATCTGCGATCTACCCAGCCAGGACCGTGATGCCCCAGGGTGTCGGTTGGCCAGATGTGGGAGGCTACTCTCCCGCACTTGGTCCTTTTCTGCCACTTGGGCATCGGGTTCTGCACCAGAGTATCCGCGGCCCCCAGGTCACTGACGTGGAGGACTATCCGCTGCCACACTACCAGCTTTCAGGCTACAGCTACCTCCGCAGTACCGCGTGGGATTGATGTAGTCTTGCTTGTTAGTGTTAGATGCATTCGCCGCGAGCCTGCGTGCCGCCTATGATGTCTTAGTCTATGTACTGAACTCTATGTATCGAACTCTATGCATGATCCCTTTTGTAAGATATGCCGACTACTATGTAGTTCCTATCATGCTGCTTTCATTATGCATGTTTCATCATGAATGATTCTTGTCCTTTGCATAATTTCTCAAATGCTGAACTACCCCTGTTATATATTAGCAGGATGGTTAGACCAGCTGGTCGTGGTCGTGGTGGCAACTTCCCACCACCGCCTGAGTACATGGCTGGTATGATCCAACAGCTTGAGATGAATCGCCAGTTCATGGAGAACATGATGGCTCAATTTCCTCGCCCCAATATGAACCAGCAGCCAAACACAACAACTCCGCAGGATTTCATAGGCCTCAACCCAAGTGTGTACCACATCTCAACCCAGCCGCTGGATGCTGATGACTGGCTCCGTGACATCACCTATGAGATGGAGTCTGCTGATGTAGCCCCTGTCAGCTATGTCACTTTTGCTTCCTTCTTCCTGAAGGGACCCGCAACTCAATGGTGGGATAGCCACAGGCGTACTCTGCCAGTTGGAACAATCATCACCTGGCCAGACTTCCAAGCTGCTTTCCGTGCCCGCTTCATCCCTCAAGGAGTCATGGACCGGAAGAAGCGTGAGTTCCGCAACCTCACCCAAGGCAACAAGACTGTTGAAGCTTATCAGCGAGAGTTTCTGGACTTGTCTCGCTATGCTGAAGAGGATATTGCGACTGATGCACGCAGACAAGAGAAGTTTCATGACGGCCTTCAAGCTGACATCAAGCTCGCACTTCTAGTGCACGACTTTGCTGATTTCGCCACCTTGGTGAACAAGGCTATCAATGTCGAAACTGGTCTGCAGGAATACCAGAGCTCTAACAAGCGCAACCGTGACACGGGCTCATCTTTGGGCCCGTCCTCGCAGAAGCGTAAGATATGGATTCCCAACAGCATGTACCAGCCAAATGCACCTGCCCCAAGACAGAGCTATGCTGCACCTCATCTGCCTACTCCAACTAGGCAGCCAAAGCTTCCAGCTCCACCACCCCAAGCTCCTGTTCCCACCCCCAATAATGGTTTGTGCTTCAGGTGTGGACAACCAGGGCACCGTGCTAGAGAATGCAACCAGAACCAGAATCAACTGGCATTCCCACAACTGGCCGTGGAAGCAACCAGCCCCACAACAAGATTGCCAAGCCTTATGGTCGGGTTCATGCCAACCACGTTGATCTGAACGAAGCTCAAGACCAACCTGCTACTGTGATGGGTACACTTCTTGTAAATTCAGTACCTGCATCTGTTTTATTCGATTCAGGAGCATCGCATTCATTCATGTCAGAAGATTTTGCATACAAGCACGACGTTAAGTGTGAGGAGATGAACTCTTCGGTAGTGGTAAAAAACCCCTTGGGACAATGTCAAACCTCCATGGTTGGCGTCGACGTCCCCGTGGAAATCGAAGGGCTGGAATTCTATGCCTCCCCCATTATCCTGAAGATGTCTAACATCAACCTCATTTTGGGGATGGATTGGTTGAAAGCGCATACTGCTTCAATCGTTTGCGCCGCTAAGACCGTCCATCTGCTACACCCTTCTGATGAAATAATAAGCTACAATGCTCGTCTGATTCAGAATGCCGAGGCAAGGCTCTATGCATTGAATGCATTGAACGCCGCACCCCTCGAGGGCATTGAAAACATTCCTGTCGTTCGCGAATTCCAGGACGTCTTTCCTGAAGAACTTCCAGGGATTCCCCCTGCTAGAGCTGTCGAATTCGTCATTGACTTGAAACTAGGCACCACTCCTATAGCCAAGCGACCCTACAAGATGCCGCCGCATGAACTCCTTGAGCTCAAGGAGGAAATCGACAAATCTCTTCAAAGTGGTTTCATCCGCCCAAGTTGCTCTCCTTGGGGGGCACCTTCTCTCTTTGTCAAGAAGAAGGATGGAACAAACCGATTGGTCCAAGATTACCGTCCTATAAATCAAGCTACCATTCAGAATAAGTATCCTCTTCCTCGGATCAATGATCTGTATGATCAACTGGCTGGTTCATCAGTGTTCTCTAAACTCGACTTGAGGTTGGGTTACCACCAGATCCGTGTTCGCGAAGAGGATATCCCCAAGACCGCATTTGTGACTCGTTATGGTTCATACGAGTACACTGTCATGTCCTTCGGCTTAACCAATGCTCCAGCCACCTTCTCTCGCCTGATGAACTATATATTCATGGATTACCTCGACAAGTTCATCGTGGTTTATCTGGATGATATCCTGGTATTTTCTAAGAACGAAGAAGAGCATGCTGAACATCTTCGTCTTGTGCTGGAAAAGCTAAGAGAGCATCAACTTTATGCCAAATTCTCCAAGTGTGAATTCTGGCTTCCCGAAGTGACCTATCTCGGGCATGTTATCTCTAAGGATGGTATTGCCGTCAACCCTGAACGAGTTCAGGCTATTCTCGATTGGACTCCTCCGAAGAACGTTAAGCAAGTCAGAAGTTTTCTCGGTCTCGCCAGCTATTGCCGTCGATTCGTCGAGAACTTCTCCAAGATTGCCAGGCCTCTGACTAACATGTTGCATAAGGGCGTCAAGTTCCAATGGACAGATAAATGTCAGGAAAGTTTCCAGGCACTCAAAGACAAGTTGACTTCTGCCCCAGTGCTAGCTCCTCCTGATACTAAAAGGGACTTCGTCATTTACTGCGACGCTTCTCGTCAAGGATTAGGCTGTGTCCTAATGCAAGAGCGCAAAGTGGTTGCTTATGCCTCGCGACAATTGCGCCCTCATGAAGAGAACTACCCAGTTCACGACCTCGAACTGGCTGCTGTCATTCATGCGCTAAAACAGTGGCGACATTACCTTCTCGGTAATCGTTGCGAGATCTTCACCGACCACCAAAGTCTGAAGTATCTGTTCACTCAGCCAGACCTGAACCTCCGTCAGCAGAGATGGATGGAGACTGTTGCAGATTTTGACTTGGGTATTTCCTATACACCAGGCAAGGCTAATGTAATGGCTGATGCCTTGAGCCGCAAGTCTTACTGCAACCACCTTCAGGTTCACAAAGTTCAGCCCTCACTTGTTGAAGAATTCAGAAAGCTAAACCTCCATATTGTTCCTCCGGGTGCACTCGCTCCCCCTCCTCCGGAGTTCCGCAAGATGAATCTCCGTGTTGTTTCCCAGGGTTCCCTCTATACCCTGGCTGTTGAACCCGATCTCGTGGGCACCATAAAGACAATGCAGGGATTTGACTCTGAAGTCTACAAGATTAAGCAAGACCTCAAAGAAGGAAGTCCCTCATCCTTCACTATTGCTGATGATGGCGCCTTGTACTTCAAAGGCCGCCTAGTGGTGCCGTGTAAGAAGGAAAACCTGAATATGACTCAGAAAGTTATGAAAGAAGCTCATGATACGCCTCTATGTATCCATCCTGGTAGTACGAAGATGTATCAAGACATTCGTCAGAGATTCTGGTGGTCTAATATGAAGCAAGACATTGCTCGCTATGTTGCTGAGTGTGACGTTTGCCGTCGTATCAAAGCAGAACATCAAAGGCCTGCTGGAACTCTGCAACCTATCTCTATTCCTGAATGGAAATGGGACCATGTTGAAATGGACTTCGTCACTGGATTTCCCAAATCGCAGAAAGGTAATGATGCTATTCTTGTCGTCATTGACCGGCTTTCTAAAGTTGCACATTTTCTGGCGGTCAAAGAAACGATCACTGCTAGTCAACTTGCAACGCTCTATATGTCCAGAATTGTTTTGCTTCACAGTATTCCACTGGTTATCAGTTTGGACCGTGGCAGCTTATTCACTTCAAGATTCTGGGCAAGTTTTCAAGAAGCTATGGGGACTCACTTATCCTTCAGTACTGCGTTTCATCTGCAGTCGCAAGGGCAAGTTGAACGTGTCAACCAAATTCTCGAAGACATGCTTCGAGCTTGTGTTATTTCCTTCAGCAAGAAATGGGAGGAATCTCTCCCATATGCTGAGTTCTCTTATAATAATAGCTATCAAGCTAGTCTGAAGATGGCCCCCTTCGAAGGGTTATATGGACGAAAGTGTCGAACCCCTCTGAACTGGTCAGAAACTGGGGAACGTCCACTCTTCGGTCCGGATATTATCCAACATGCCGAAGAACAAGTCCGCATTATTCGCGAGAATCTCAAAACTGCCCAGTCTCGTCAAAAGAGTAATTATGACCGTCATCATAAAGACATGGTCTATCAACCTGGCGAAAAGGCCTATCTTCGCGTTACACCAATGAAGGGTGCTCACCGCTTCGGGATCAAGGGCAAGCTAGCTCCTCGCTATATTGGCCCATTCACTATTCTGGAAAGGCGTGGAAAAGTGGCATATCAACTGGAGCTTCCGTCGAACCTTTCACAGGTTCACGATGTGTTCCACGTGTCACAACTCCGACGCTGCTTCAAGGACCCAATCCGAGCAGTGGACCATGAAGTGCTCAAATTGCAACAGGACCTCTCCTATAAAGAGCATCCGGTCCGCATTCTCGACCAAGCTGAACGCCGCACACGTCAGAAGGCGATCAAGTTCCTCAAAGTCCAGTGGTCAAATCACTCTGAAGATGAAGCCACCTGGGAACGCGATGATCGTCTTCGAGATGAATACCCCGCACTTTTTCCTTCTACCTCCTAAATCTCGGGACGAGATTTCTTGTAGTGGAGGAGATTTGTAACACCCGGATAATTAAGCTACAGTAATCCCTGCTAATGATGCCACGTCACCTCGATTACCGTGATTAAACTCACGTTGATTCGAACCCGGTTCAAATTCAATTGAAAACATAGGCAAACAATAAAAGTTTTCAAAAATTAAATCTAAAATGTTCGGGGGTTGTCAAATATTACAAAGTTAATTATGGTGGGGTGCACACATTTTTATAAAGTATCTAGATAGACTAAATAAAATAAAACAGAAAAAAAAATAAGAAAAGACAAAGAAAACAAAACTGGGAGAGGGGGAGAAAACCCCACTGGCCCAACTGGGCCAAGCCCCCACCTGGCCCAGTCGGCCGCCCCCTGGCCCGGCCCAACCCCCTCACTCCCTTATCCCCCCCGGTCGGCAGGAAACCCTAGCCGCACCCATTCCCCCCCGATCCCCTCCTCCT
>NC_057812.1:499247830-499307810 GCF_018294505.1 Triticum aestivum | reverse complement strand
TCCGGTGACCAAATGGTCACGGGGCCGAGCCCCTCATGCTCAGCGCGTCGCGCACCCCCCTGGCCTTCCCGTTATGCCCGTAGTCGCCGGGTCGTCTCGCGCCCGAACCACCCCGCCGCCTCCGCCGCTCGCCGGCGCCGTTTCCGGCCGAGTCTGGCCATGCCACTGCCACCGTTGGGCGCGTCGTCGTCACCCCGTTCGAACGCACCCGCCCACGCCCCCTTTGGCCGCCGGACGATGAATTCCGGCGAGGTCCGGCGCCCCCTCCGTCGCGGAACGGCCACCGGAGTGCCCCAACGCTGGCCGCCGATGTGGCCGACCCGGGGCCACCCCTGGGTCACTGACCCGTGGGCCCTAGGGGCCCGGCCGGTCTGTTGACTCGGTCAGCCAGGCTGACGGGGCCGGCCCCTGCCACTAACATGGGGGCCCCACCCCCCAGGACGTTTTTAAAATAAAAGAAAAGGGAAAAGGAATTTAGATAAATATAATTAATAAAAATAAAAATGAATAAAATTAACTAATTAGTTAATTAATTTATTAAGTAAGTAATTAATTTAATTAATCCCGATTAATTAACCTAATGGCTAATTAACCTAATTAACTACTGTTAATTAAACTAAACTAGGGTAATTAGTTAACAGACAATGACAGTGGGACCCACATGTCAGTTTGACTAGGTCAACTGACTAGTTGACTGCTGACATCACCCTGACATAATGCTGATGTCATAATTCCATTTTTGGGTTAAATTAAATAATTAGCTAAATTCTAGAAATTAATAAAATCTTTAGAAAATCATATCTTTTAATCCGTAACTCGGATTAAAATATTTTCAACATGAAAGTTGCTCAGAACGACGAGACGAATCCGGATACGCAATCCGTTCGTCCGCCACACACCCTTAACCTATCGAACCCGCAACTTTCCCCCTCCGGCTCCTCTGCCCGAAAACACGAAACACCGGGGATATTTTCCCGAATGTTTCCCCCCTTAACCGGTACCACCTCATACCACGCTAGGGCACGCCTAGCATCGTTACTTGTCTTGTCATGCGTCGATATGCATCTGTTTACATGGTATTCATTGTTTCTTCCCTCCTCTTCTCTCCAGTAGACTACGAGACCGACGCTGCTGCTGCCCAGCTCGACTACGGAGTTGACGACCCCTCTCTCTTGCCAGAGCAACCAGGCAAGCCCCCCCTTTGATCACCAGATATCGCCTACTCTTCTCTATACTGCTTGCATTAGAGTAGTGTAGCATGTTACTGCTTTCCGTTAATCCTAATCTGATGCATAGCCTGTCATTGCTGCTACAGTCATTGATACCTTACCCGCAATCCTAAATGCTTAGTATAGGATGCTAGTGTTCCATCAGTGGCCCTACACTCTTGTCCGTCTGCCATGCTATACTACTGGGCTGTGATCACTTCGGGAGGTGATCACAGGCATATACTATATACTTTACACTGTTACATTACCTGTGATACTGTTCGGAGTTGGGGGCTGAAGGGGCAGGTGGCTCCATCCCGGTAGAGGTGGGCCTGGGTTCCCGACGGCCCCCGACTGTTACTTGGTGGCGGAGCGACAGGGCAGGTTGAGACCACCTAGGAGACAGGTGGGCCTGGCCCTATTCGGCGTTCGCGAATATTTAACACGCTTAACGAGATCTTGGTATTTGACCTGAGTTGGCTACGAGCCTATACGCACTAACCATCTACGCGGGAGTAGTTATGGGTATCCCGACGTCGTGGTATCAGCCGAAGCACTTCAGATGTCAGCGACGGAGCAGCGCGCGCCGAATTGGACTGGAACGCCACTAGGCTAGGTCTGCTTTCGGCCGCGTACGCAACGTGCAGGTGTGCTATGGGCGATGGGCCCAGACCCCTGTGCGCTTAGGTTTAGACCGGCGTGCTGGCCTCTCTGTTGTGCCTAGGTGGGGCTGCGACGTGTTGATCTTCCGCGGCCGGGCATGACCCAGGAAAGTGTGTCCGGCCAAATGGGATCAAGCGTGCTGGGTAAGTTGGTGCACCCCTGCAGGGAAGTTAATCTATTCGAATAGCCGTGATCTTCGGTAACAGGACGACTTGGAGTTGTACCTTGAGCTTATGACAACTAGAACCGGATACTTGATAAAACACACCCTTCCAAGTGCCAGATACAACCGGTGGTCGCTCTCTCTCAGGGATATGAGGAGGGGATCGCCGGGTAGGATTATTGCTATGTGATGTTACTTGGAGGACTTCAACCTACCCTCTTCTACTTGTTGCAAGACGGAGGTGACCAGAAGCGTAGTCTTCGATAAGACTAGCTATCCCCCTCTTATTCTGGCATTCTGCAGTTCAGCCCACCGATATGGCCCTTTACACATATACCCATGCATATGTAGTGTAGCTCCTTGCTTGCGAGTACTTTGGATGAGTACTCACGGTTGCCTTGTTCCCCCCTTTCCCCCTACCTCTACTCGATTGCTGCAACTAGACGTTGGAGCCCAGGAGCCAGACGCCACCATCAATAACGACTACTACACTGGAGGTGCCTACTACTACGTGCAGCCCGCTGGCGACGACCAGGAGTAGCTAGGAGGATCCCAGGCAGGAGGCCTGCTCCTCTTTCGATCTGTATCCCAGTTTGTGCTAGCCTTTTTAAGGCAAACTTGTTTAACTTATGTCTGTACTCAGATATTGTTGCTTCCGCTGACTTGTCTATGATCGAGCACTTGTATTCGAGCCCTCGAGGCCCCTGGCTTGTATTATGATGCTTGTATGACTTATTTATGTTTTAGAGTTGTGTTGTGATATCTTCCCGTGAGTCCCTGATCTTGATCGTACACGTTTGCGTGCATGATTAGTGTACGATTGAATCGGGGGCGTCACAGGAAAGGACACCATAAGATTGAACCCAAAGCTAAGCACTTCTTCCATTGCAAGAAAGATCAATATAATAGGCCAACCTAAACCAATAATTCGAAGAGACTTTCAAAGATATCAAATCATGCATATAAGAATTCAGAGAAGAACCAAATAATATTCATAGATAATCGTGTTCATAAACCCACAATTCATCGGATCTCGGCAAACACACCGCAAAAGAATATTACATCGAATAGATCTCCAAGAACATCAAGGAGAACTTTGTATTGAGAATCAAAGAGAGAGAAGAAGCCACCTAGCTAATAACTATGGACCCAAAGGTCTGTGGTAAACTACTCACGCTTCATCAGAGAGGCTATGGTGTTGATGTAGAAGCCTTCGGTGATCGATTCCCCCTCCGGTAAATCGCCGGAGGAGGCCCCAAGATGGGATCTCATGGGTACAGAAGGTTGCGGCGGCGGAAAAGTGGTTTCGTGGCTCTCTGCGATTGATCTAGGGTATAAGGGTATATATAGGCGAAAGAAGTACGTTGGTGGAGCTACAAGGGGCCCATGAGGGTGGGGGCGCGCCCTCCTGCCTCGTGGCCACCTTGCGGAGTTCCATACTTCGACTCCAAGTCTCCTGGATTGCTTTCGGTCCAAGAAAGATCATCGCGAAGGTTTCATTCCGTTTGGACTCCATTTGGTATTCCTTTTCTACGAAACTCTGAAATAAGCACAAAAACAAAAACTGACATTGGGCCTCCGATTAATAGGTTAGTCCCAAAAATAATATAAAAGAGCATATTAAAGCCCATTAAACATCCAAAACAGATAATATAATAGCATAAAACAATCACAAATTATAGATACGTTGGAGACGTATCAATGTTCTCCGGCAAGGGCCAGTAGTGATCGTCGGACGCCTGCGTGAGGTGATGCACGAGGTCCGCTGGTGAGCCCCAAAACGGCATCGGGCACTCATAGCAGTAGACGAAGGGCTCCTTGGAGGCATCGACCAAGCCGTCCATGAAATGGGAGTGGCTGTAGGGGACGTTGCACTAGTTGAATATATGAGCAAGTTACTATGAGATTTAGTCTGAATAAGCACAAAATAAATCATGATGGCTATAACAGAGATTAAACTAATCATGTGGACCAGCATAGTAGATGAACAGATCGAATCTAGGACACATACTAGAAACATGAATTCTGCCACGATTTCAACCAGGAAGGACAGAAACACATACGATGCAACGGGAGCAGCACCGTTGGCGTTGTAGTTGTCGCCCATGTCATTGAGGAAGAGGTTGCCAAGGTCGGGGAAGAAGTCATCGTCGATGAAGTCTTCCCTGCCAGCAGTCTCGAGAGTGGGCTCCCCAAATTTCAATAACACCCGCCGAATGAACTACATGAGGGAGTGGTTGTAGGGGACGTTGCGGTCGTCGAATGGAGCGCATGAGTAGCACACGAAGCAGTAGATGGTGCTCCTCCCTAGTCTCTATCTCTACTCTTTTCTCTATCTCTACTACTCTTCTTTCTTTTTTATAATATCCTAGTAGCTGTCAAATAGAATAGTATTGCACCGCCCGTTGCGCGCCTGGCTGATCACGCCTCCTTGCCTCCATCAAACGCCTCTGTTAAACCCGCATGCAAACCGAGAAACCTACTCCGGCCAGCGGGAGGAAATTTTCCGGTTGCGGTTGGAGAATAATAGAGTCATGTCCAATACAGTTGAGTTAATTGCGTGTATGATTCTCCCTCTATAAAAAGTTAATTGCATCCTTAATCTTGTATTCTAAGTACTCTGTGGGTTCCACTATCATTAAAGTGTACATGACTTGCAGGCTGGCTACAGATTCCTATAGAAAGTTAAAAAGAAACAAATCCATGCTTAATCTTGTATTCTAAGTACTCTGTGGGTTCCACTCCTAGTACAGTAGTGAAATAAGTATATATTAAAAAAAGCTACAGTTTAGGACAGAATTTGAACTCAGGTCATCGTGCTGCAAGCATCCGGCCCGGACCAGTAGACCAGGTGTTCGTTGCGGACGATGCAAAAACCTTTATAGCAATGATCCCGTCCGTTGCAACGGATCCAAAGTAGAATAGGGCATAGTAATAGGTATTTTAGGGAGTACCGGTACTATGATCACTCAAGCAAGTTGTCTGGCATCGATATGATCCTACGCTGCTGGTATGTGTCTCATAAGTCAAGCGGCGTGTTGTAGTCATCATCACCTGTCCACTTCCCGCAACACATATTCGCTTCTCCATCTTTGTCCACACATAATCGTCCAATCTTCCATCCCTGCTAAGGCACCTCCCCCCTCTTCCGAAACCCAAGCACTAACAATGGCAGAACTGAGCAGTGTCCACCGAAAGAGTGGCTGGAATTCGCTCCCCACAGAGGTAATCAAGCCCATTGCTTCCCGTGTGGACAATCTCAGTACCATGCCGCTTGCGGCGTGCTTGTCGGGGCTGTACCATTTACTCAAAGCCCTCAGGCCGGAGCTTTTTAAGCGAGCTCCTTGCTTGCTGATGCCGCCTGATCTTCAAAAACGGTGTGTCACGCAACATAACAGTCGTAGGGTGGCGAGCATCAACCCCCTTGACTGCGATCCGATCCCCGTCACCCTCAACTACATTAACGGTATGTATTGGGTCAGCATGAACACATCTTGGATGATGCTCGTCGATGGTCGTGGTAGCTGGATGCTCGTGGAGGTCTACACCCGGCAATTGACCCCCTTCCTTTGATTAACACTGCACTGCTTTGGCACCACGGCCCAGAATACTCGGAATCTTACAGCAGCCAACATGATACCAAGTTTGATTTGCTCAAGGTTGTAATCTGCCAAGTGCCCACAAGATCTATGAATTGTAAAGACTTCAGGCTAATTGCATTCTTCAACCGCGGTCTCGCCTATCTGACAGGTCACTGTGGTAAGTGGATAAATCTGCACGTCCATCGCAGGATCATACATCCTCCATGGTTCTCTGATGCCATTGAACACAAGGGCTTCATTTACGCTGTCGACTCCTTCTATGACTGGACGTATTGCTGGCCTACTCCAATCATCGCTACAAACGGCTGTTACAGTAGTATGTTACTTTCCTATGATATCATGATGGCTTGCTTATATTACTGTCAACATTTACTGAAAAAATATTCATGCTCATAACATGTTGTTCTTAAGATTGACTACATTAAGAGCCCTTTTTTATTTGACTCCAACTTGATATGATGTTGTAGGCCGCCTGGTGTCCCTACCCTTCCTAATCCCAGAACCTTCCAAAGAAAAGCGGCATGGCAGTTGTAGATGGTTCCTGGCTCGATCAGACGAATCATTCGCACGTACCGGACGTGTTGTTTCGCGGAAATACAATCACAATCACTGCAATGTATTTGAGCAGAATCCCAACTTCTCTGGGCCTTCAGGATTTTTTGACTGGAGGCTGGTAAGTAGCATTGGTACACACTCTCTGTTTCTCGGACTGAATTATCCGATTAACCAGGAGATAACCGATAGCAAGGATCATGATGGCAGTGCGGTTTCGTTCATCAGGAAAAACTGTGTGTACATAGCGTACCATGCGTCTCTGCATGCACCATACCCTGATATGTGCCACCACGCTCTACAGCCCATAGTAGGAGAGAGGGTCGCAAGTATCAGACTTTGACTTGCTGGCTGGAGTTTCCCCCGTCAGGCACCCATCTGGTTCAAGTCGTCAGCCAATCTCCACAGCTTAATAAATAGTAACGTCTAACTGAGCCAGTTAGTTAGATGCGTACACTTGGTGTAGTAGGATCTTTATTTAGTTTGATGCATGCACTTGTTCTTTTTTGGTAGCCCTTTTGTAATGATGGCTGATGTTTGGTTTGGAAGAGAGAGCTGCGTCTTTACTCTTTTGGCCTGTTTACTGCTTCTGTTGCACCCCCAACCCTAGTTGTTGTTGCTGCTATTTTCAATGTACAATCAGTAGTATATTTCGTCTGTTGGTTGAATAAATGTGTTGTTAGAACGACAAACACAACGTTTTGGAAGTCGTTGCATGGTCCGATCCTTTAGTTCCCCGTACCGTACGTAGCGCATACTATTTTCGGTACGAAACACATTTTCGACTTGTTGATAACATACAACCCACTAATGAAGGCCCAATAGAGGAGCCCATAATTAACTAGAAGGGAGGCTCTCACATGAATCTGACCCAGGTACATGCTCATGGTCCCCTAAACATAAATTAGTAAATAAATAAATAAAGCTAAATGCTCATGCACCAGTTCTTTAAATTCATGATTTAACAGGAGGATATTATTTCCTATGATAGTGTCGTTACATTCAGTCGATATTATTCTTAGGCAAAGATAGTGACCAGTCTTCTTTCTCCCACCATTTTCTTCCTGCAACCAGCAGACCCATACAAATCGTAGTCAACGTCGTAAATAGTTCCGGTCCATTTTTATTTTTCAATAAGAATGTCCAACCCAGCCCAGCACATTGGTAACATCACTTTATCCTCCGCCTTGGTTCGCTCGCCGCGGCACCGCTATCCGACCCTGTCAACATAGTGAATCGGGAGAGGACTGTAGTTGTGAGTATGACAGTACGGACCCACCAGGTCCACTCCCGAACACAAGCAAGCGCCTCTTTTACTACTCAGATGCACCCCTCATTTTTTTACTCTAATCCACCCTGCTGATATCTAGGACCCACATCATTTTCAATGTATAGTCAATTAACGATAGAATTACACAACTTTTTTTGAGGATTTGTTCGGAGGAGCAGGCTATAAACTGGGTTGTGCGGTCTCTGTGGCCCGTCTAACAACACAACCAGCCCACCAGTTTTTTCTCTGGGAAAATAGGTAGCCCACTATTTCTTTTTGAAGAATACCCAAGCTAGGCCTATTTGTTTTCTCCAACTTACTGGGCTGCAAATCTTTCAAGACGAGGAGGGATGATTCCGGCCTGGCCAAAGAGTATGGTCAGTATCTGTTAAAAGTAATATCAAAGGGTTTGAAAATTCCAAAATAATTATATCAAATGCGAAATTAGTTTCTTTTTTTGCTTTTGTTCTTCACTGATATTTTATATTTCATTGAATTTTAACATGACATAGTACTAATTTATTTTTAATTTTTTTAGTATGGCTACTAATTTTTGGATTAAGAATATTTTGTTCCCTAGCAAAAAATTGTGAATTTTCAAAATTTCGCACATTTTTAGTTCAATTTTTTAACCCTGGTAGTGACCAGAAAATGGGCAGCAATTCTAAAAATAGAAAATGGGCTGCAATAAATTCCATATGAATTAGAAAATGAGTAAAAATTATAAAAGTAATAGCAAATGGGTTGTACACGCCACAGATTTCGAGGCTGACTTGTTTACGCAAGCCTTTGTCAGTCAACACACGATTCTAGTAGCAGTGACTGTTGGATGTCCATCCAACGACCGACGTGCTTCTTCAATCTCTAATCTTCCTGCTCCAGCTGCCTAAACCAGTGCCGACGGGACTGCCTGCTCCCTCCTCTTGTGGCCCACTGTGATGTCGCACAAGCTTCACCGGCCCACCCTACTCCCTCCGCTGGCCTGGCCGCACGGAATCAACTGCCTCCTTATTACGCGAAAAAATGATTCCTCCCACTAACATCTGGGGCGCACCGGTTCAGAGGCTGACCTATGGGCCTACTAAGTTGACGCATACGCAGGGCTTTGTCAACTTAGTCCACAAACGATTCTAGCAGTAGTGACCATTGGATTTGAATTGAATGGTACTACTGGTTCTTCAATCGTTGCTCTTCTTGCACCAGCCGCCCAAACCAGCGCCGGTGAGACCGCCTGCTCCTGCCTCCAGTGGCCGGCTATGTTGCCGTTGAGGCCTCACCGCCCCCTACTACTGCCACCTCTGGCCAGGCCCTGTGGCGACGGCAGCCTCACACCGTAGCCGAACCAGTGAACTCTCATACTCCTCTCCACGTGGAATCCACTGCCGCATCTTCCTCGGCTCCGCGTCGTCCCCTTCCCAGGCCTCGCCGTCATCCACCGCCCTGGTGCTCTCGGCGAGGCATGGTCAACGTGGTCAAGGAATGACTTCCATCGGAAGAGTACTGTACGTGGAGAGGCTGACAGCTGGGTCCACAGCCATAGCAAGGAAGTGCCTCCTTATTACGTGGAAAATAATGATTCCTCCACCTGACAACAGGGACCCACCGGACGAGTCACTGTATTTCATGAAAAAATGTTTCCCCCCTGACTGCTGGGACCCACCAGCTACATCTTCACACATAAGGAAGTGCGTCCATATTACGGGCAAAAAAACGATTCGCTCCCTAACTGCTCACACCCACCAGCTACATCTTTGCACGCAAGGAAGTGCCTGACAGTCAGGACCCACCTGGTCGAAGCATATGTAGTGTTGTCATTCCGGTCGCGAACATGTATGTACATACGATCGGTCTGTCTACAGGTTGCAGTGATGAACCATGGCTGTGTAAGGAAGGGCACGTGTCGTAGTATAGGCGCGCACGTGTTGTAGTAGAGGCGCGCACATAGCATGTACACGTACGTACAGCCAGGGTGCAAGAAAGTAAATACGGCCACGTACATACATACGGGCAGGGTCTCGAACACCTACTCACGCATATGTACGGCCAGAGCTCGTGTACATGGCTGGGTCGAAACAGAGAAATTGCATCGTCGTCATGTTCATCGGGAGCCAACCAGCTTGGACGAAACAGACGGTCGAAACAAGGCCTGTTCATCCAGCCCCCCATGGGGTCCTATTCATCCACCCCCAACCGGCTCGATCGGGGTCTTGTTCATCCAGCGGCAACGACCTCTACTACCACGGGGTCCTGTTCATCCAACCCCCACCGGGAACTATTCATCCACCCTCCCCCACAAACAATTCTCACTGTTCATCCAGAGGCAACATCGATCGACTTTAGTTAGTAGCAGTAGCAAAGGAATCACTCGGGTTCAGTTAATAGCAAGGGATCGATTGAGGTTCAGTAACGTAGCTAGTGCAATCACTCGGGTTCAGTTAAAGCCCAACGCCTCGCTCGGGTTCAGTTAGAGCGCAATGCCTCGCACACACGCGCGTACGTGTACGAGAGAAACGTGCATCGCTCGGCCTCGACCACCCACCATAACCAGGAACTCCTTGATATTTTCCACGCCCTCGCTTCTACCATGTTTTTTCCATCATGTACGGCCCAAAGAATGCCATGCAGCTGCTTCTCCGGCCCGCCTAGGACGAAAAACCCATTTTCTGTCATGATTTTTTGTCATAGAAGTAGGAGCCCACCACATCTATGATGATACCAGGTTTTGTCACAATTATCGTCATAGAAGTGTCATAAGCATGACAGAAAAAAATTGTTTGGCCCAAAATGTCACGGATGTGTCTTTTTTTAGTGTTCCATGTTGTTATATTATCAATCTTGGATGTTTTATAATCATTTTATATCATTTTTGGTACTAACCTATTGACGTAGTGCCAACTGCTAGTTGCTATTTTTTGCATGTTTTTTACATCGCAGAAAATCAATACCAAACGGAGTCCAAATGCAGCGAAACTTTACGGAGATTTTTTATGGACCAGAAGACACCTAATGGGCCAAGGCAGCGCTTAGGGGGTGCTTCGAGGAGAGCACAACCCACCAGGGCACGCCTGGAGGCCCAGGCGCGCCCTGGTGGGTTGTGCCCACCTCGGGTGCCCCCCGGACCGCCTCTTTGCTCTATAAATACCCCAATATTCCAGAAACCCTAGGGGAGTCGACCAAAATCAATTCTAGCCACTGCAGAGTCCAGAACCACCAGATCTAATCTAGACACCATCACGGAGGGGTTCACCACTTCCATTGGTGCCTCTCCGATGATGCGTAAGTAGTTCTTTGTAGACCTTCGGGTCCGTAGTTAGTAGCTAGATGGCTTCCTGTCTCTCGGTTGATTCTCAATGCAATGGTCTCCTGGAGATCCATATGATGTAACTCTTTTTGTGGTGTATTTGTTGGGATCAGATGAACTTTGAGTTTATGATCAGATTTATCTTTTTATATCCATGATGGTTATTTGAGTTTCTTTGATCTCTTATATGCATGATTGCTTATAGCCTCGTATTTCTTCTCCGATATTTGGGCTTTGTTTGGCCAACTTGATCTATTTATCTTGCAATGGGAAGAGGTGCTTTGTAGTGGGTTCGATCTTACGGTGCTTGATCCTAGTAATAGAAAAGGAACCGACACATATGTATCGTTGCTACTAATGATAAAACGACGGGGTCTTTCTCTACACAAATAGATCTTGCCTACATCATGTCATAGTTCTTATTGCATTACTCTGTTTCTCCATGAACTTAATACACTACATGCATTCTGAATATCTGTCGATGTGTGGAGTAATAGTAGTAGATGCAGGCAGGAGTTGGTCTACTAATCTTGGACGTGATGCCTATATAATGATCATTTCCTGGATATCATCATGATTATTTGAAGTTCTATCAATTTCCCAACAGTAATTTGTTTACCCACCGTTCGCTATTTTTCTCGAGAGAAGCCACTAGTGAAACCTACGGCCCACGGGTCTCTTTCTCATATTATTTTCCTTCGCGATCTATTTTTATTTGCCTTTTATTTTCAGATCTGTTAAACCAAAAATACAAAAATACCTTGCTGCAATTTATTTTACTTGGCATTCGATCTATCAATATTTACAACTCTCTCACGTTCGCTTTCCCATCTTGGGGCGCCGCTACCCGAAAGGGATTGACTACCCCTTTTACATGTCGGGTTGCGAGTAGTTGTTATTTGTGTGCAGGTGCTGTTTACGTTGTGTTGCTTGGTTCTCCTACTAGTTCGATAACCTTGGTTTCATATCTAAGGGAAATACCTACCACCGTTGTGCTGTATCATCCCTTCCTCTTTGGGGAAATACTGACGTAGCTTCAAGCGACATCAAAAGGAATTTCTAGCGTCGTTGCAGGGGAGGATCTTCAACATATACCAGGTTCCTAATCACAAATCTCATCTCCTTGCAATTTACATTATTTGCCATTTGCCTCTCGTTTTTCTCTCCCCCACTTCAGAAAAAATTTGCCATTTTATTCGCCTCTCTTTTTCGTTCGTCGTTTTCTTGCCGGATCTATTTTTGAGTGCAATCTTGTTGGGTAGTCATCATGACTCAAGAGAACACCAAGTTGTGTGATTTCTCAAATACCAACAACAATGAATTTATTGGCACTCCACTTGCTCCTCCCGCCACTAGTGCGGAGTCTTGTGATATTAATACTGCTTTGCTTAATCTTGTTATGAAAGATCAATTTTTTGGTACTCATAATGAGGATGTCGCATACCATCTTAATACCTTCGTGTAATATGCGATATGCAAAAGAAAAAAGATGTGACAATGATGTGGTCAAGATGAAATTATTTCCGTTTTCTTCGCATGATTCTGCAAAAAATTTGGTTCTTTTCTTTGCCTCGCAATAGTATCGATTCTTGGAATAAATGCAAAGATGTTTTTATCACTAAGTATTTTCCGCTCGCAAAAATTATTTCCCTTAGAACCCAGATCATGAATTTCAAGCAACATGAACATGAGCATGTTGCACAATCTTGGGAAAGGATGAAAATGATGCTAAGGAATTGCCCGATTCATCGGTTAAATCTTTGGATGATCATACAATTTTTTATGCGGGGTTGAATTTTGTTTCTCGTAATCTTCTAGATTTCGCTGCGGGTGGTACTTTTACGGAAATTACTTTGGGTGAAGCCACCAAATTGCTTGATAATATCATGGCAAATTATTCACAATGGCATACCGAAAGAGCTCCTACAAGTAAAAAAGTTAATTCGATTGAAGAAATTTCTTCTTTGAGTGAAAAAGTTGATGCTCTTATGAAATTGGTTGCTAGTAAAAGTGCTCATATTGATTTTAATGATATGCCTTTGTCAACTTTGATTGAGAAAAATAGTGATGCCGTAGATGTGAATTTTATCTCTCCAAATAATTTCAACAACAATGCTTATAGAGGTAATTTTAATCCTAGGCCATCTCCTAGTAATTCCTCTAATAATTATGGTAATTCCTATGGAAATCCTTCCTATAATAATAATAGGAACACCTCTGATCTTGAGAATAATATTAAAGAATTTATCAACACGCAAAAAGTTTTCAACACTACCATAGAAGAAAAGTTGAATAAGATTGATGATTTGTCTAGAAGTGTTGATAGAATTTCTCATGATGTGGAAAGTCTCAAGATGAATTTTTTTTGTGCCTAAGGTTGAGGAATCAATTAAAGCTCTTTATGTTTCTATGGATGAAAGTAAGAAAAGAACTGCTATGCTTAGAGCTAAAAGAGAATTTTTAGAAAAGCGTTTTCTAGTGATTACTTTCACAAAAGTGATGAAGATCTTAAAATGATTGGTGTTTCTTCTATTGATTCCTTGTTTAATAATGTTAATATTGATGAAAAAGTGACTGGAGAAGAGTCAACTTTTGTAACATCCCAAAATTCTAAATTTTGGAATGTTATATTAAATAGATAGATTTGATTGATTGTTTGATTGATTGACTGAAAGTGAGTGAATTCGAAACTTTTTGAAAGTTAAATGAGAGGGAATAAAAGGACTTTCCCAAACTTTCATATTTGCTTTCTCATCTCCATGAATTCAAATTCTTTTCAAATACAAAACCCTCGAGCGAAGATGATATGACTTCTTCCATTTAAATTAAATGAAAGGGTATTTGAAAATAATTGAATTTCATTTGGAAATATTTCAATTCATAAACTTCATGCATCTCAATGATTTTCATGAGAGAAGATAAAATGACTTCTTCAAATTATGTGAAATATGAGTTGGGAGTTTCAAAGAATTAAATTCAAAGTTCTTTTGAATTTATTTTCAATTTGGAGTTATTTGAGTTTTATTCAAATTATTTTTCTCCAAAAATAAAATATATGGAAATTAGGGTAACATGATTCCCTACAACAGAAAATTGGAGAGAAATAAATTTGAAATCATTTTGATATTTTTAAAATGATTTTTATTGGATTTTACTAGACCAGTAGCACTCTTTGAATTATCTAAATTTGTGTGTATTTTATTTGGCATTATAAAAATGTTTAACTTGTAGAAAATCTGTTTCTGAAAATTTTGATATATAATATGCCTATATAAAGTTTTATTTTTATTTTCGTTTTTCAGTTTATCGCATTCTGTAAAAAAACAAAAAACTGCGTGCGCGCCTGAAATTAACTGTCGCTCACGTGCGCATCATAGTACCAGCGGGCGCCCTATTTTTTTCTTTATCCTATATGGGCCAGGCCCAGCCAGCCTTTTCATTTTTTTCTCTTAGGCCGATTTAAAAAAAAAACGCAGCCGCAGCATGCGCGTGCGGCCGGCCGAAGGCCTTTAGGCCCATCCGCCTCTTTTCTTCTCTGTTTCATATATTTTCGTCTACGTTTAGTCCCACATTGCCTAGCCTTTGACCCCTAAACCTCTTTTTCACCAATAAATATAGACCCATAGAGCCTCCAAAAAATCATCCGATTCGGATTAAATCAATATTTTGGTTTGACTAGATTAATTTAAGAAAAATATTTTTCTCCTCTCCGGCGCGACTTCTGGAAGTTGTCTCCTCTCTCCAAAGTTGTCTTTTCTCTACCTTATAAAGGTATCTTTCTTTGTTCTTTTTCCTTCTTATACCTTCGTAGTTTATTATTTTTAGACTAATATGATAAAATAATTAGATTATCAATTAGTCTACGTATTTATACATTAGACCCTAACCGTAGCTATTTTTTTCCGTAAAACAGCTTGGCCCTGATTTTTCAAATAGCCATAACTTTTTACTCGTTTGTCCAAATCCAACGAAACCAACGCCCACTTCTTCGTTATGATCTCCTCTATCCAGTAATCCAACTCAAACATGTTTTTGAAAAGTTTAAAATTTGAATTAGATCAGATTTGAATTCAAACTTCGTTTGATCATAACTTGAGTTTCGTAGCTCCGTTTGAGTTGATTCATATAATTTTGGTACTGTTAGAAATTGTTTTATGTTGCAAGAGTTATTTGCTTGGTTTTGATGTTTTCCGAATTGTATTCCTCGATCTTTCTGATCTTTTGAGTGATTGCTTATGTGTGGTTACTATTGCTTACTTACGATAGATTGACCAGAGTGTGACGAGTAGAGCTATCAAGAGTTTTGAGTGCGAATCATCTTCATCAACATTGCAGGCAAGTTCACACTTTGATCATACCCCCTTTCATACCCAGTTTTATTGCATTAGATCAATCCTCAAACATTGCATGTTACTATTACGTTATGCTTATAGTGCCATGCTATGCTCGTAGACGTGGATTGGGTTTTGAGAGTATCCATGACCAATGTGAGATTGTTAATTAATGGTTTACTTAAGGTGGCAACTTAAACACACATCTGGGTGGATTGAGGTACCTGGTTATTCCAGGATTGCCTGTCTAGGCACCTGGGTAGACCAGGATTGCCTGTTTTTTTATGGACCGCCACCCAGGCTCAAAGGGATAATGAGATTATTCATACTAGAAACTTCCGTGTGCAGCCACAAGCTATTATGGGCTCTAGCATAGTTGATTAAGTCGTGTGAACTCTTACAGTGGTAGACTAGCAGATGTAGGGGTTGTAGGTGGTACGGTCTACCCATCATAAGGTGCAAATGCTTCTGAAAGACTATGTCTCGGTCATCCGTTTCTCAAACACCTTGTAGTGCGAGAAATCCAACGGAGGAGATCGAGTCTTGTAGGGAAAAGTGCGCAAACCTCTGCAAAGTGTATAAACAAATCATGGTTAGCCGTGTCCCCGGTTATGGACATCTTGAGTATCTAGTACTTGGATTATCATGTGAATCTCATCATGTTACTTTAAATTAATTTTGTTGGGTTTAATGATGTTACTTAATTGGGATTGAGAATGCTGTCAACCATTCTCAATGTTCAACAACCACCATGATAGTTAAATAAAAAATTATTCCTTTGCAGTAGGGAAAAATTGGCTTTTCGCAAAAACATATAACCATAGAGCTTTTCCACCAGCCATATATGCATGTAGTGATAGCCATTGTTCATCATTCTCTATGGTGTGAATTTTCCAGTACATTCAATGTACTGACCCTTTGTGGCTGCAACGTCTCATGTTGCAGGATTTCTTACGACGAGTAAGTGATACGTTAGGGTTACGATTTCTACACTCAACTTTGCCGTTGGTGTTGATGGGAATCCACAACCTTGTTACTTCCGCTATTTTGGATTGAGGTAATAGTATTTACGTTACTTTTTACAAGTGATTTACCTCTGTTATAAATCCTCGAGTACTGCGTATGTCAGCATACCGATCCAGGGATGACACTTAAGCACAGAGACTTGACCGTCTGAGGCCGGGTCGCTACAACTTTAGTTAGAAGGCGTCCCAATATTTCGGAGGGTGAAAATCTTGTTGAGAAAATTGATAAAAGTGGGTTTGAAGAGGTCAAAACTTTAGCTAGTGATGTGTCCACTCTTTTGGATTACAAAGACTTTAATTATGATAGTTGCTCTTTGATCGATTGTATTTCTTTTTTGCAATCCATGATAAATTCACCCCATGCTTATGAACAAAATAAAGCTTTTACTAAACATAGTGTTGATGCTATGATGAAAGCTTTAGAAGAAAAGTTAGAATTAGAAGTCTCAATTCCTAGAAAATTGCATGATGAATGGGAACCTACTATCGAATTCAAGATTAAAAATTATGAGTGTTTTGCTTTGTGTGACTTGGGTGCTAGTGTTTCTACAATTCCGAAATATTTATGTGATGTGCTTGGTCTTACCGATATTGAATTATGTTCTTTGAATTTGCACTTGGCGGATTCTACTATTAAAAAGCCTATTGGAAGAATTAGTGATGTTCTTATTCTTGCAAATAGGAATTATGTGAGTGTAGATTTTATTGTTCTTGATATTGATTGTAATCCGTCTTGTCCAATTATCCCTGGTAGACCATTTTTACGCACCATCGGTGTCGTGATTGATATGAAAGAAGGCAATATTGAGTTCCAATTTCCTTACCCAGAACAGGAATTAGGCCACCATATGAATCAATCATGAGGGCATCTTATGGATCTCGAAACAAAGATGACAAAACTTAGATCCTTGCTTTATGCCTAGCTAAGTGCGTAAAACTATAGCGCTTGTTGGGAGGCAACCCAATGAATAAAATTTATTTTTTTATTTTTGCTTCTTGTTTTTGAGTGTTAGCACAATTATTCTACTGTTATGATTGTGTTTTTTATGTTTTAATTAGTGTTTGTGCCAAGTAAAGCCTTTAGGATCTTCTTGGGTGATAGTTGTTTGATCTTGCTGAAAAACAGAAACTTTTGCGCTCGCGAAACTAATTTTCATTTTTAACCAGAGAGCGATAAAATACCCATTTCTTTTGGAGTAGATCAATATAAAAATTTCCCATGATGTCCTAAGTTTTCAGAGTTTTTGGAGTTATATAAGTATTCGAAACATCCAGATTGCTTCAGACTGTTCTATTTTCGACAAATTCTGTTTTCTTTGCGTTGTGTGCTTGTTTTGATGGCTCTATGGTTTTCTTTGATGAGTTTTTGCGATAGAAAAGTTGGAATACAATAGATATAATTCAAGAACAAAATATGAATTGGTTTACTACAACACTTATAGTAGTGATTTGTTTTCTTATACTAACGGATCTCACGAAGGCTTTTGTTGAGTTTTGTGTGATCGAAGTTTTCAAGTTTTGGGTTATCCTACGATGGATGAAGGAATAAGGAGTAAGAAGAGGCTAAGCTTGGGGATGCCCCGGCATCCCAAGCTATTATCCAAAAGAGAGCAAGCAACTAAGCTTGGGGATGCCCTCGAGTGGCATCCCCTCTTTCTTCTAACGACCATCGGTATTTTATTCGAAGCTATATTTTATTCATCACATACTATGTGTTTTGCTTGGAACGTCTTGTATGATATGAGTCTTTGCTTGCTTTATTTTGTGTTTTAATTCTTGATTCCTTGTTGTATACACCTATTTGAGTGAGCCAAAATTATGTCATGACTTGTTATAATTGCTCTCTATGCTTCACTTAGATTTTTATGAGCTATGGACTTGCTCTGGTGCTTCACTTATATCTTCTTGAGCATGGTGTGCTTTAGTATTTTTGAAGAAATGCTCTCTTGCTTCACTTAGATTTATTTGAGAGTTAGTAAAATTTTCAAGAAATTCTCTCTTGCTTCACTTAAATTAATTTGAGAGAAAGAAAAATTATGCTCATGATCTTCACTTATATTTGTTTGAGCTTGTCAAAAGCAACATATGAAAATTAGTCCCAAATTGATAGACATCCAAGATGGATATAATAAAAACTTTCATGAAGATCTTCACTGGACAAAATAAACTTGATTCTTAGTAATAGTTTTGAGATATGATGATGTGATATGTGAGTTATGTTGATGAGTAATTATGCTTTAGTAAGAATATCAGTGTTAAGGTTTGTGATTCCCTATGCAAGCATGAAAGTCAATAATTATGCAATGAAATTATATCCTACTTGTGGTGCATTATTCGGTGTTAATTATGCTTAATGCTTGCTTATGAGATTATTCGTTTCTTGTTTGGTCGCTTCCCAATCTTTTGCTGCCTTCATTTTGCACTAAGTATGATTACTACTTGTGCATTCTAAAACCTTTAAACCAGTTTTGCCACATGAATCCACTATATATACCTATATGCAGTATTCTTTTGCCGTTCTAAGAAAATTTGTATGTGCCATCTCTAATTTTCAGAATAAACTTCTCTTTTATGTGTTCGTTTCGCTCGCGGGGGCGGTAAGGGGTGGCAAATATTTTCCATGTTAGATGTGTTATTCTCATGTTGAGTGTTTATTCACTTGTCATTGCACGAGAGTAAGGCAAAGGTATTAGGGATGCCCAGTCCCGAAATGAAAAATAAATTTACTTTATGTTGTCAAATAATAAATTCCTAGGAAAGTGTTGGTATGGAGGGCAACCGTGGATACGGCTAGCCATGGAAAGTGAAAGTATGGTTGAAAAGGAATAAACTTTAATTTCTATTTGGGAACCGCCTATGATATATCTAGCATGGAAAGTGTTGGGAACTCTAAGTCATTTTCGTTGGTGGGAAGGACACACCTCCCAAAATGTTTTTATCTCTAAGTTTTTCGCTTTAAGCTCTGGCACCTCTACAAATCCCTACTTCCCTCTACGAAGGGCCTTTCTTTTACTTTATGCAACTTTTATTCTGAATTTGAGTCTCCATCTTCTCTTACAAAAGAACCAACTAGGAGGCACTGTGATCGTACTTGAGCATTGGGTGTAGTTAATATGCGAGTGTTTCATGAATGGATCAATGATTGAGCATGATGGTCCAGGGATAGCTTATTTTAGCTTTGATATTTTGAAAGACATGGTTGCTCGTTGATATGCTTGAGTATTTAAGTTATCATGTCAAAACTAGACTATTGCTTTGAACAAAATAAAGTCCAAATGTCCATGCTATAAAGAAAAGAATATGATATGACATGATAGGCAGCATTTCACATCAAAAATTCTGTTTTTATCACTTACCTACTCGAGGACGAGTAGGAGTTAAGCTTGGGGATGCTGATATGTCTACAATGTATAAATAATTTTTTATTGTTCCATGCTGTTGTATTATCAATCTTGGATGTTTTATAATCAGTTTATAGTCATTTTATATCATTTTTTGGTACTAACCTAATGACATAGTGCTAAGTGCCAGTTGCTTTTTTGCATGTTTTTTTACATCACATAAAATCAATACCAAACGAAGTCCAAATGCAGCGAAACTTTATGAAGATTTTTTATGGACCAGAAGACACCTAATGGGCCAAGACAACGCTTGGGGGTGCTCCGAGGAGAGCACAACCCACCAGGGCACGCCTGGAGGCCCAGGCGGACCATGGTGGGTTGTGCCTACCTTAGGTGCCCCCCGGACCGCCTCTTTGCCCTATAAATACCCCAATATTCCAGAAACCATAGGGGAGTCGACGAAAATCAATTCCAGCCACCGCAGAGTCCAGAACCACCAGATCCAAGCTAGACACCATCATGGAGGGGTTCACCACTTCCATTGGTGCCTCTCCGATGATGCTAGTTAGTAGCTAGATGGCTTCCTCTCTCTCGTTTGATTCTCAATGCAATGGTCTCTTGGAGATCCATATGATGTAACTCTTTTTGCGGTGTGTTTGTTGGGATTGGATGAACTTTGAGTTTATGATCAGACCTATCTTTTTATATCCATGAAAGTTATTTGAGTTTCTTTGATCTCTTATATGCATGGTTGCTTATAGCCTCGCATTTCTTCTCTGATATTTGGGTTTTGTTTGGAAAACTTGATCTATTTATCTTGCAATGGGAAGAGGTGCTCTGTAGTGGGTTCGATCTTACGGTGCTTGATCCCAGTGACAGAAAGGGAACTGACATGCATGTATCGTTGCTACTAAGGATAAAACGATGGGGTTTATCTCTACATAGATAGATCTTGTCTACATCATGTCATTGTTCTTATTGCACTACTCTGTTTCTCCATGAACTTAATACACTAGATGCATGCTGGATAGCGGTCGATGTGTGGAGTAATAGTAGTAGATGCAGGCAGGAGTCGGTCTACTAATCTTGGACGTGATGCATATATAATGATCATTGCCTGGATATCGTCATGATTATTTGAAGTTCTATCAATTTCCCAACAGTAATTTGTTTACCCACTGTTTGCTATTTTTCTCGAGAGAAGTCACTAGTGATACATACGGGTCCCGGGTCTCTTTCTCATATTATTTTCCTTCGCGATCTATTTTTATGTGCCTTTTATTTTCAGATCTATTAAACCAAAAATATAAAAATACCTTGCTGCAATTTATTTTATTTGGCATTCGATCTATCAATATTTACAACTCTCTCATGTCCGTTTGCCCATCTTGGGCGCCGCTACCCGAAAGGGATTGACAACCCCTTTTACACGTCGGGTTGCAAGTAGTTGTTATTTGTGTGCAGGTGTTGTTTACATTGTGTTGCTTGGTTCTCCCACTGGTTCGATAACCTTGGTTTCATATCCGAGGGAAATACCTACTGCCGATGTGCTGCATCATCCCTTCCTCTTTGGGAAAATACCGACCTAGCTTCAAGCGACATCACTCCTCGATTCCTCGCCCTCGCTTCTACCACAATTTTGCCGTCATGGACGGCCCAAAGAATGTCATGCATGTGCGTCGCTGGCCCAGCCAGGACAAAAAGCCCAATTTTTGTCATGATTTTCTTTCATAGAAGTAGGAGCCCACCACATCTATGGTGATACGTGGTTTTGTCACAATTATTATCATAGAAGTGTCATAAGCATGATAGGAAAAAAAATTGTTCAGGCCAAAATGTCATGGATGTGTCTTTTTTGTAGTGGGTCCTGCCTTTAACGAGCAGTTTCATATTTCAAAACTTGCATTCTTTGGAACCAGCCCATATGATGGAGAAAGAACTTCCTTGTCACCAAGATTCTGGACAAAGGAACACAACATGTATTATGCTCGTATTCTGTATGGAAAGATTCGCATTTTCAAGCACAAGATTCTGGATTTCACAGAGCCGGAAAGTTTACCCTGTTTCCATCACACCATCGAGCAAAATGAACCAGTCTTCCTGAAGAGCTTCCTTTGTTTTAATCATGGCTGGAATCGTGAAGTAATTCATCAGTTCTATGCCACTCTTTATATCTCAGGAGACCTTACAGATAGTAGCACTTGGATCCTCGAATGGATGGCAGGAGAAGAAAAGATCAAATGTTCGGCTGACCAGTTCTTAGTGTTGGGAAACGTTGCATGGAAAACAAAAAAAATTCTATGCACACGTAATGATCTATCCATGGAGATGCATAGCAACAAGGAGGAGAGTGTGCCTACGTACCTTCGTAGACCGTAAGCGGAAGCGTTTGACAACATGGTTGATGTAGTCAAACTTCTTCTAGCTCCGACCGATGAAGTACCAAACGTGGTTGACATTGTTGAGGTAGTAGATGAGTTCCGTCAGCACGACTATGTGGTGACGATGATGGTGAAGTGATCTGCATAGGGCTTCGCCTAAGCACTACGAAGATATGATCGTGGGAGTAAACGATGGAGAGGGGCACCGCACACGGCTAGGCAATTGTCTGGTGTAGGCTAGGGGCGCCCCCCCACATATATATAGGTGGGAGGGAGAGGGGAGGCAGCCAGGGTGCGCCTAAGTAGGATCTGAATCCTACTTGCGGTTTCCCCAAGTGGCGCACCCCTTGCCTTATTTCACCGGAGAAGAAAGGGAAGGGGGAAGAGAGAAAAGAAGGGGGGGGGGCGAACCCCCCTTTTTTCCTTCTTCCAATTCGGCTTCCTGCCATATGGGGGCACGCCACCCCTTGTAGGCTGGTGTTCTCCCCTCTCATGGCCAATATGGCCCATATATTCCCCCGGGGGTTCCGGTAACCCCTCCGGTACTCCGATAAATACCTGGTACACTCCGGAACACTTTCGGTGTCTGAATACTATCGTACTAGATATAAATCTTTACCTCTCGACCATTTCGAGACTCCTCATCATGTCCGGGATCTCATCCGGGACTCCGAACAACATTTGGTCACCAAATCACATAACTCATATAATACAATATCATCATCGAATGTTAAGCGTGCGGACCCTACGGGTTTGAGAACTATGTAGACATGACCGAGACACCTCTCCAGTCAATAACCAATAGCGGAACCTGGATGCTCATAATGGCTCCTACATATTCTACGAAGATATTTATCGGTCGAACCGTTATGACAACATACATAATTCCCTTTGTCCATTGGTATGTTACTTGCCCGAGATTCGATCGTCGGTATCTTCATACCTAGTTCAATCTCGTTATCGGCAAGTCTCTTTACTCGCTCCATAATACATCACCTCGTGACTAACTCCTTAGTCGTTTGCTTGCAAGCTTATGATGTGTATTACCGAGAGGGCCGAGAGATACCTCTCCGATACTCGGAGTGACAAATCCTAATCTCGATCTATGCCAACTCAACAAACACCTTCAGAGATACCTGTAGAGCATCTTTATAATCACCCAGTTACGTTGTGACGTTTGATAGCACACAAGGCATTCCTCCGATATCCGGGAGTTGCATAATCTCATAGTCGAAGGAATATGTATTTGACATGAAGAAAGCAATAGCAATAAAACTGAATGATCATTATGCTAAGCTAACGGATGGGTCTTGTCCATCACATCATTATCCTAATGATGTGATCCCATTATCAAATGACAAGTCATGTCAATGGTTAGGAAACCTTAACCATCTTTGATCAACGAGCTAGTCTAGTAGAGGCTTACTAGGGACACAATATTTGTTTACGTATTCACACATGTATTAAGGTTTCCGATTAATACAATTCTAGCATGAATAATAATCCTTTATCATGAATAAGGAAATATAAAATAACAACTTTATTATTGCCTCTAGGGCATATTTCCTCCAGTCTCCCTGTCGGTGTCAAAACCGGCGGATCTCGGGTAGGGGGTCCCGAACTGTGCGTCTAAGGCGGATGGTAACAGGAGGCAGGGGACACAATGTTTTACCCAGGTTCGGGCCCTCTTGATGGAGGTAAAGCCCTATGTCCTGCTTGATTAATATTGATGATATGGGTAGTACAAGAGTAGATCTACCACGAGATCGGAGAGGCTAAACCCTAGAAGCTAGCCTATGGTATGATTGTATGTTGTCCTACGGACTAAAACCTTCCGGTTTATATAGACACCGGAGAGGTTAGGGTTACACAAGGTCGGTTACAAAGGAGGAGATACACATATCCGTATTTCCTAGCTTGCCTTCCACGCCAAGTAGAGTCCCATCCGGACACGAGACGAAGTCTTCAATCCTGTATCTTCATAGTCTAACAGTCTGGACAATGGAGATAGTTCGGCTGTCCGGAGTCCCCCTAATCCAGGACTCCCACAGTAGCCCCTGAACCAGGCTTTCAATGACGATGAGTCTGGCGCGTAGTATTGTCTTCGGCATTGCAAGGCGGGTTCCTCCTCCGAATATACCACGGAAGAATTTGAACATAAGGATAGTGTCCGACCCTGCAAAATAAGTTCCACATACCGCCATAGAGAGAATAATATTTCCACAAATCCAATTTGCTGACTTGTTTTGGCAACACGACATTACGTCACGGCCCGGTGATTATTCGAACTGTTTTCTTTAACTAGCCCCGCACATAACGCGAGGCAGTTTTTTGACACGTCTTGTCAAAGCAGAGATCGTATCCCCTTATCACGGGATTCACATCAATACGGGCGTGGGTAACCCAACTGCGCCATCGATTACAGCGCTTGGGGGATAAGCGAGTTTTACCAGGCTAGTGGGGATGCATAGTTTCGTCTGCCCATACAAAGGGATAAGGATTCACCTTTTCATCCACGCCTTCTTCCTCCTTTGCTCATCCATTTTCGTACACTCGAGCTCCAGCGCCCAAGTATGCACTTCCCACCTCAACCTTCTCCAACCATGTCCGGAGCGGGAGGCAGGTGGATGGTCTCCTCCGTCACGGAGGGACACATCAAGAAGCTGAGGAGAGCCGGATACCTGCCCGACGACATCGCGTACCGGCTCCCAGATGAGGGGCAGATCATCCCCACCCCCAGGCCCCATGAGAGGGTAGTGTTCCTTACCCATTTCCTCCGTGGACTGGGATTCCCTCTCCACCCATTCGTCCGGGGGCTCATGTTCTACTACGGCCTGGATTTCCATGATCTGGCCCCGAACTTCATCCTCAACATCTTGGCGTTTATCGTCGTGTGCGAGGCGTTCCTCCGCATCAAGCCCCACTTCAGCTTATGGCTGAAGACCTTCAATGTCAAGCCAAAGGTAGTGGGCAACCGCCATGCGGAATGGGGAGGTGCCATGGTGGGCAAGATGCCCAACGTCACATGGCTCGAGGGCTCCTTCATGGAGACCATAAAGGGGTGGCAATCAGGGTGGTTCTACATCACCGAGCCACGTGACCCTGCATGGGCAGCGGCCCCCGAGTTCCGATCTGGCATCCCCATGCGGCTCACCTCCTGGAAAGAGAAGGGCCTGTCCTGGGGTAGTTCGGGAGAGCTGATGAGACTCCAACATGTATTCAAAACATGGTGAACAAGAAGCTCAAACTCGTCAATGTAGTCCAGGTCATGCTCATCCGCCGGATCCTCCTGTGTCAACAACGGGCCTTCAACTTGTGGGAGTTCGACCCGGCACAACACCAAACTCTGAACAGGCTCTTCGATACAACACACGAGGATGCTTGGAAGGTGCTATTCAAGGGCGCTGAGGTTCCTCCTCCTACTACCGAGGATCGCCGATTCTGCGCGAAGCGCCAAGCCAGCGCGGTAAGCTGTTTTACCTCTTACAAGATACTTGTTTTACATAGTTTGACTCTATGCGGGATCTAAGCTCCTGTTCCTTTGAAAAGACTGGCAGGAAATGGCCGGACAGATCAACTGTCCGGCTCCTTTGTGAAAGTGCGTTATATCGACTAGAGGGGGGGGGGTGAATAGGTGATTTTTATGAAAGTCTTCAAAACATGGAAGTTATGAAGACAAACAATAGAAATAAACCTATTACCCTGCAGCGGAAGGTAGACTACACTAGGCAAGCCATAGTCAAGTATTCAATAGAGTGAAAGCACAATGACTAATAGCAGCAATGTAGTAAGGATCAGGTAGGAAGATATTGTGAAGCCACACAGAACACGCAGTCACTCAGTGAAGACAAAAGATAGTGCGAACATACAATGACTTCACAAGGAGTAACAGTAAGTAAAGGGAAGGGAAGATGAAACCAGTGACTCGCTGAAGACAATGATTTGTTGGACCAGTTCCAGTTGCTGTGACAACTGTACGTCTGGTTAGGGCGGCTAGGTATTTAAACCTTAGGACACACAGTCCCGGACACCCAGTCCTGAACACGCAGCTCAGGACACCCAGTCCTCACCGTATTCCCCTTGAGCTAAGGTCACACAGACCTCACCCAATTACTCTGGTAAGTCTTCAAGGTAGACTCCCAAACCTTCACAGACTTCGTTCACCGGCAATCCACAATGTCTCTTGGATGCTCAGAACGTGACGCCTAACCGGCTGGAGGATGCACAGTCCTCAAGTGTAATAAGTCTTCAGATCACACAGACAAGAAGACTTAAGTGATGCCTAATTCTCTTTGGCTCTGGGTGGTTAGGGCTTTATCCTCGGAAGGAATTCTCTCTCAAAGGCTTCAAGGTGGGTTGCCCTCAAACGACAAAAGCCGTACACTGAATCTGAGCAGCCAACCGTTTATGGTTGTAGGGGGTGAGCTATTTATAGCCACTTGGCAACCCGACCTGATTTGTCCGAAATGACCCTGGGTCACTAAGGAACTGACACGTGTTCCAACGGTCAGATTTCAAACTCACACGACAACTTTACTTGGGCTTCAAGCAAAGCTGACTTGCCCGACTCTAGACAAGATTCGCTCTCAAAGTCTTCACTCGAAGACATAGGTTTTGTTTAAGCATCACTTCAGTCATTCTGACTGGTTCTCTTGGACCCCACTTAACAGTACGGTGGTTCCTATGACTCAATACAGAAGAAAGAGAACTCCAAAAGATCTAAGTCTTCGAGCTCCATAGGCTTCATGTGGTGTCTTCTCTTGTCATAGTCTTCAATGTGAATATCTTCATATACCACCTTTGACTTCAATGTCTTCATACATTTTTAGGGGTCATCTTTGGTAGGAAAACCGAATCAATGAGGGACTTCTACCTGTGTTATCCTGCATTTCTCACAAACACATTAGTCCCTCAACTAGGTTTGTCGTCAATACTCCAAAACCAACTAGGGGTGGCACTAGATGCACTTACAATCTCCCCCTTTTTGGTGATTGATGACAAACTAGTTGAAGTTTTCAACGGGGAATATAATCTGTGAAATTGTAAAGGATAAGGAATTGTCTTCATAAGTTGCAAGGGCTCCCCCTGAAGATGTGCATATAAGTAATTTGCTTTTGGAATGCAAATGCACATGGCAGGTTGTACTTGTGGAGATCCACTTCAACTTATGATGACAATCCACTACGCATGTGAAAGTATATGAAGATAATGACATGCATAATGGAAAATGGACGTCTGCAGAATGATCTAAGTGCGGAATTTATCGTCGCACATGCGGAATTTATCATCGCAACACAAGGTGGCAGATAAGTAGCAGACGACCATCGAGTTTAAGTGCTACAACTCAAAGAACCAAATGTAGCAAAACGAGAGTTGTAAGCACAAAGCAAAATATAAAGCACCCGCCCATATGGACCCGCTTGAAGACTATCAACCTCATATGCTTCTCCCCCTTTTGTTAGTAAGGACCAAAAAGGTTTGAAGACATAGAGCATCTACTCGTTCCCATGAGGAGTAGGTGAAGCAGCAGGGTCGTTGGTGGTGTTTGGCGGTGCTGAAGAGCTTGGAGCAGAGTCGAAGCATGCTGAAGGAGGTGGCGGTGAAGTAGCATCGTCTTCATCCTCGATCACTCTGGCATTCACAGTTGCAGCAGAGGAAGAGAACTCAGAGTCTTCAAGGGATGGAGTTCATCGCAGCACTGCCCTTCGAGGAGGTGTGGAGTCAAACTTGAATCGCTCAGTGAAGCCATCCTCTTGAAGATCATCTTCAGAACACATCAGTGTTAGCCCTTTCCATGTGCGGCGAGAGGTTTCATGGGCAACAAAAGCATTCTTGGTGGCAAGATTGCGAATGCGATTAACATCCACCAAGAGGCTTTGCATCTGACGCTTCAGCCAGTCATGATGCCTATCCTGTTTCTGATGAAGAGCCACAAGAAGCTCTCGGTCGTTGAGAACACGAGTGCGCTTCTTGGGTCGTGGAGCAGTTGTACTGTCAGTGGCTTCAGTGAGAGCAGGATGCGGTGCACGTGTAGTGCCAGCCAAAGGATACACATGAGTTACGGCTTCCACACCTTCAACGTTCTGAGTGTAACTTTGATGCTCTGCATTCTAAAGACTGAGAGGTTCCTTGGCAGGCTCAGGATAGATGGCTTCAATCGACATATCCACATCAGGTAGAAAAATCCGATGATTGCGAGCAGATGGCTGATATGAGATAGTGGAGTGAAGTTTGATCAGCCGCATGACCCATGGGGCGTAGAACTTCAAGCCAAACAGATCAGAGCCTGATGCAGCAAGTTGGCGAATGAAGAAGTCCTGTGCATTGAAGCATTTTCCATGAAGAATATAGAAGACCAAAGTCTTCATTGCACCTTCAAGCTTGGCATGTGGAGAGTGCCCTTTGATGGGCCAGAGAGTTCGCCTTATGATGTGATAAATAGTCCTTGGCAGATACTCTAGGTCTTCAACAAAGAACTCTTTGGGATATGCAGCATCTTGGGGTAATGGCTTCATCATACTGAGCATCTGACTCATGTTAGGTTCAGGCTTCTGAAAGATTCTCTCCACAGCTTCACTGTGAAGTTGACAGCCAGATTCGTAGAGATCTCCGGGAGTGGGCAGACCAGTGAGCTCAATGATGTCAAAGGCTTTGGCTTCGTGATGAACATTTCCTGTCATCCACTCCAGGACCCAAGTCTTCGGATCTCTGTTATACCCGCGGATGTGAAGTGTGGCATAGAATTGGAGCAACAACTCTTCATTCCAATGCTCTTGGTCAGTGACGAATGGCAGCAATCCAACTTCTTTGAAGCAATCCAGAGCTTCTTCTAGACAGGGCAGACCAGCTATAGCTTCAATGTCAAGACGCTTGTGGGGGAAGATGCGACCTTGATTGTATAGAATGCAGGAGTAATAGCTTCGCTACGGATAGCTCCAGAACCGATCATATGATATCCTTTCCCTTGAGTAGGGGTTCCTGGAGCTATTGAAGAATGTGTTGTCTGCTCTGAAGCCATTGATATTGAAGGATCCAGGTGCTGATGCAAGACCTGGGAACCCGAGCAATCTTGGGATTGGCTTCTGTACCTGAGGCCTGTGCTCAACATGATAGTCGAACTGGGGACCGGCAGCAGGTGCAGGAACAGAAGCAGTGGTATCAGTGGCTTTGCTGACTTCTGAAGCTTTTTTTGGGGAGGGCTCCACATTAGCTTCAGCCATGACAGCGTCAGTGGCTTCATTGGTGGTGGTGGTGGCAGCCTCAAGATTTTCAACCTCCACTTGGCGAGCTGGAGGGTCGGTCACAATCACGTTCTCCTCAAGAACCGCTTCTTGGTGGGACAGGGGAGTAGCAGCTTGTGGGACTTCTTCTTCATCGGCTGATGCAGCCGGAATGTCTTCAACAATTTCAGCTTCAGACGCAGAGACTGGAGGCCTAGGTCCTTTGCAAAGCCTGCGCAACGCAGGCGACGCCTGTGTAGTTGGAGTTGGCTGGGCCTCAAAGTCTTCTTCCTCTTGTGGGCGATCAGCCCATGAAGCATCCTAAGCGATTGGCGTCAGAGGACGACCAATGCTGATGAGTTCTCTATTCTCGAGCTGAGGAAGGACTGCACCATCTTCTACATGGTCATGTTGACCAATGTCTTCAGCTTCATGAGCCTCTATGAAAGCAGGCTCATGGATTGTCAGTTGGCGTTCAGCGTCAGGACGAACCATGGAAATGGGTTCAACTATCAAAGGCTCTGTGGGAGCAGCCCGATCTTTCTTGGTCTTCCTCTTCTTCTTGGAGGGGGCAATAGGAGAGGCTTCAGGATGTTTCCTCTTCCTGGCTTCAGCCTCAGCAGTCCTCGTCTTCTTGAGCTCTGAAGCGGTTGACCGGCTTTTTGGCTTCGAGCTAGTCATTCTAGTTGGGAAGACAATGGGATCAACTTTCTGCCTTGGTGCGTCAGGTTCAGCCGTAGCGGGCTTCTTCATCTTCTTTGCTGCCATCCTGGGGTCGATGCCAGGACGCCCAAGGGCCTTGCGCTTCTCAGCCTCATTGTAGGCCTGCACACATTTGTCAGCCAGAACCTTCATGCGCCCACGAGAACCTTGAGCTTCTGCATGTTTCTTGAGAAAGGCTTCCTTGAGCTCGTGCAGCATAATCTTGAAGTTCTTCACCTCTTGCACGCTGAGCTTGGCCATATGCTTCTTGAACTGAGCCTTTTCATAGTCAATCTTTTGCTTCAGTTCAACAATGCGCTGGGCGATAGCTAACTCTGAAGCAATGGCGCCATGGAAGGCGACACTGAGGCCAATGGGTAGTTGGAGATCGTTGAAGCTGATGTTTGGCGTGTCAAACCATTCATAAATGAAGTTGTGGATGATTGTTACATCAAAGAGAGGCAGATCATTGAAGATTTCTGCTTCTTCTTTGCTCTTGATGATTTGCTCAAGAGCGTCATCTGCAAGATCTTCATCACTTGACAGCTCAATGGTATCATTGCGCAGAATGGCAGCAACTGTTAGCTCTTGGCCGGTGTGTGGCAGAGGCATCTTGACCTTCTGGGGCTTGGAGATGCATGATAAATCTTCGGACTGCACATTGTCTTCAGGAGGTGCAGTTTCCAGTGGCTTCGCCCATGAGATTTTTGGTGAAGGGGCGGGCTTTGAAGCTTTAGGCTTCTTCAACTTCTTTGGCTTCGGCGCTGCAGGCGCTTCATCTGATTCAGCGTCAGCTGCAGGCTCATTCACTGCAGTCCCTTGAACCAAGATATGGGTGATGAGGGCTTCAAGGTTGTAGAAAGGACCGACGACATTGGGTTCTGCATCTCGTGTGCCATCAGCCCTTGGAGCTGAGGGACCAGGGTTGAAGTCTAGTCCCAATGTCTTTTTGTTTTGCTTCGCTGAGTTCTGGGTAAACTGGAAGTTGCGCTTGAACAGAATGTCGTCACGACACCATAGTAGTGACGATGGGTGTGCATCAACAGGCTGTGGCCCACGGACCATGCAGGGATAGAAGCCTTGTTCAATGGCTTCATCTCTGGACCTGGGTTGAAGATTCTTGTATAGGATGTCTCCCCAGGGTCTCTTGATGGCATTTTTCTCAGCATATTCCTGGGTTACAAATCGGTATTTGAACCATTGTTCTGCCCAATATCTTCGGATCCATTGGATTCAGGTCTTGCGCTGATTGTAATCCTCTTCAGGATCTGTCTTGTACAGTTCTGAGAGGTCATCTGGCAGATCTCTAGATGTTTCTCCACGATGCTTTCTGCCACCCTTCCTTGCTGATTTCTCTGAAGCCATGAACTTTAAACTGAAAGGCTTCAACACGTTCAAAGGCTTCAAAGATTTTCGCTTGCTGGACAAACAGGAACTTGCTTCGGGAGAATTTATATGATGCTGTAAGAATTCTGCAAATGAATGCAGACTATGAGAACCAAGGGATTCTCCCACGGACATGTACCTATGACAGCATTAAGGTGCGACGGAAGGGGAAGAGGTCATATGCATTCTCAGAAGATTTTGAATATAAATCAGTTTAGAAGACATTGACCTCATCATGCGAAGACATTCACTCATAGATAAGGAGTTGGTTCCAGATTTGTACGAATCCAGAGATCTGTACAAGTGAGGAATCTAACTACTTTGTGAAGCATAAGTGAATATAATAGGCATGTTATGAGATGCAGTATGAGAGAGATCTAACTTGTGTGAATAGAAGCTGCTTGTGGTAGAAAGTGACAAAGCCATAGGATCAACGGTGCCGTAAAAAGGAAGTTTTATTTACCACACTAAGAACTGCTAGACGGCGTGGAAGATGAGGCCGAGCAGTTCGATCTTCCGTGCCCTAACTTGGCGACGGAGGACACCTACGGTGACAGCGGAGAGGACAATGTCCGCGGTTGGCGTGAAGACAGCGTCGGAGAGGTTGCGGCAGCGAAGTGCTTCGTGGCTGGCATCGTCGAGGGCTCGCGGTGGCGCTAGGGTTCGTGCGAGAGTGGAAGAAGAGATAATGACCGCCGTGAAGTGTGTATTTATAGGTACAGGGGTGGCACTGCGTTATTACACAGGTGCCCCTGGCGATTCGCATCTGAGGAACACGTGGCCATTATGCAGAATTTTGGGGTTTGTTCCACGTCCCACGCACGCCTGGATTGTCGGGTGGTCGTTCGTACTTCTCCGGGTTTCATGTGGAGGAATGAGCATTGAAAGTGGACTTAAGGTTTGTCTTTGTATCTTCTGCTGACAAGGACGCAGAGAAGACATTCGACAGTTTCAATAGAATGCATATGATTTGGAGAGATAGAGTTTGAGATAGATAGCATAGAGAGGTTAGAGTCCGATCACATTCACTTAGTTCAAAAGATTCAACAAGAAGACATAGCTATAAGTGAATGCTGTAGAGGACAGAACACTAGTATATATATATAATCAACATAGTGAAGATAATCATGAAGACATGTTGAGATTGAGGCCAAACCAAATATGACGACATAGCAAGGTAACACCATGAGTGAAACACTTCAAAATAGGACATTTGGTGGTGGTGTTACCCACCGTATAGGAAGTATTAGACCCAGACACGGCGCACAATTATCGTGGCGCTCAGAAGTCAAATTCCACATTAATGTATTCACACTTAGAATGTATGTCTTCATTGATTGAAGATATACTTTACTTCGTGTGTTGCACATCTAAGTCATCAATATGCATAAGGGTTAGGATGTGTGCCTGATCACAGGACATTTGAGGATTCCAGGATATTTAGCTCACACCGTAACTTGCAAAATCTCTTCTCATCCAAGGGCTTGGTGAAAATATCTGCCAATTGCTCTCCAGTGTTGACGTGTATGATATCAATATCTTCCTTCACAACATGATCTCTGAGAAAGTGATGACGAATTTCAATGTGCTTTGTCTTCGAGTGCTGAACTGGGTTGTTGGCAATCTTGATGGCGCTTTCGTTGTCGCAGTAGAGTGGCACTTGCTTCAGATGAATGCCATAGTCTTTGAGCGTTTGCTTCATCCACAGAAGCTGAGCGCAGCAAGATCCAGTAGCAATGTATTCAGATTCAGCAGTGGAGAGAGATACACAGTTCTGCTTCTTTGAAGACCAACATACAAGTGATCGTCCCAGAAAGTGACATGTGCCTGATGTAGACTTGCGATCAACTTTGTCACCAGCATAATCAGCATCCGAGAATCCAACCAGATCAAACTCTGAGCCCTTTGGATACCATAATCCTAGAGTTGGGGTGTGAGCCAAATATCGAAGAATTCGCTTCACAGCTAAGTGATGCGACTCCTTTGGTGCCGCTTGAAATTGAGCACACATGCAAACACTAAGCATAATATCTGGCCTAGATGCACATAGATAAAGTAAAGAACCAATCATGGAGCGGTATACCTTTTGATCAAACTCTTTACCATTGTCGTCAGGACCCAGATGATGCTTGGCTGGCATTGGCGTCATGAAGCCTTTGCAGTCTTGCATACCGAAATTCTTCAGGCAATCTTTGAGATACTTCTCTTGAGATATGAAGATGCCGTTGCGTTGTTGTCGTATTTGAAGACCGAGAAAGAACTTCAGCTCTCCCATCATAGACATTTGATTGCTCTTGCATCATATATCCAAACTCTTCACTGTACTTCTGATTGGTGCAGCCGAAGATAATGTCATCCACATATATTTGGCACACAAACAGTTCACCATCATATGTCTTCGTGAAGAGAGTGGGGTCGAGAGAACCAGGTATGAAGCCTTTGCTCTTTAGGAAGTATTTGAGTGTGTCATACCAGGCCTGAGGGGCTTGTTTGAGGCCATACAGTGCCTTGTTGAGCTTGTATACCATGTCAGGATGTTTTGGATCTTCAAAGCCAGGAGGCTGTGCAACATACACTTCTTCTTCAATCTTGCCATTGAGGAAGGCGCTCTTCACATCCATTTGATAAAGAAGTATGTTGTGATGATTTGCATAGGCCAGCAGTATGCGTATGGCTTCAAGTCTAGCCACAGGAGCAAATGTTTCATCAAAGTCAATGCCTTCCACTTGAGTATATCCTTGAGCAACGAGACGAGCTTTGTTTCTGACAACTTGACCATGCTCATCTTGCTTGTTGTGGTATATCCGTTTGGTGCCTATTATGTTGTGCTTCCGAGGATCGGGACACTTGACCAGTTCCCATACATTATTCAGCTCAAACTGTTGAAGCTCGTATTGCATAGCTTGAATCCATTCAGGTTCCATGAAGGCTTCTTCAACTTTCTTGGGTTCTGTTATTGAGACAAATGCGAAGTGCCCACAGAAATTTGCTAGCTGAGTTGCCCTTGAACGAGTGAGTGGACCAGGTGCATTGATGCTATCAATTATTCTTTCAATCTGCACTTCATTGGCAATGCGAGGATGTACAGGGCGAAGATTTTGCTCTTGCTGATCATTGTCGTTGTTAGAAGGAATGTCTTCAGGCTGAGCATTGTCTTCATATTGATCAGGTGCTGAGATGATAAGTTCTTCTTCAAGATGAGCTTCAGAAGGTATAATTTCTCCAGTTCCCATTAGCTTGATTGATTCACTGGATGGAACTTCATCTAGCACATTTGGCAGTTGCTCTCTTTGTGAACCGTTGGTCTCATCGAACCGCACATCCACTGTTTCAACCACTTTGTAATGAAAGAGATTGAAGACTCTGTAGGAGTGCGAATCCTTTCCATATCCAAGCATAAAACCCTCATGTGCTTTTGGTGCAAACTTTGAGGTGTGATGTGGGTCCTTGATCCAGCACCTGGCGCCAAATACTCTGAAGTAACTGACATTTGGCTTCTTGCCAGTAAGGAGCTCATAAGATGTCTTGTTCAGAAGCTTGTGAAGATAAACACGATTGATTGTATGGCATGTAGTATCAATGGCTTCAAGCCAGAATTTTCTTGGAGTCTTGTATTCATCTAGCATCGTTCTGGCCATCTCAATGAGTGTTCTGTTCTTGCGTTCGACGACCCCATTCTGCTGTGGCGTGTACGGGGCTGAGAATTCATGTGTGATGCCCAAGGTATCAAGATATGTATCAAGGCCAGTGTTCTTGAATTCAGTGCCATTGTCACTTCTGATATGCTTTATCTTGGCGCCATAGTTGTTCATTGCTCGATTGGCGAAGCGTCTGAAGACATCCTGCACTTCAGTCTTGTAAAGGATTATGTGCACCCAAGTATATCTAGAATAATCATCAACAATGACAAAGCCATAGAGACAAGCAGTAGTAGTAAGAGTTGAGTAATGAGTGGGACCGAAAAGATCCATGTGAAGCAGTTCGAAGGGTCGAGTAGTGGTCATGATTGTCTTCGAGGGATGTTTGGCCCTCGTCATCTTTCCTGCCTCACATGCACCGCATAAGTGATCTTTCTTGAACTTTGACGCCCTCGATGCCTATGACATGCTTCTTCTTTGCCAGGGTGTGGAGGTTCCTCATGCCAGCATGCCCAAGCCTCCGATGCCAGAGCCAGCATTCTGAAGCTTTTGCTAGAAGACATACGGCAAGCTGTGGTCCTACTGAGAAATCTACCACGTACAAATCATCTTTTCGATACCCTTCAAATACTAGAGACTTGTCAGATTCCATTAGAACAAGGCAACGATATTTTCCAAATATTACGATCATGTTTAAATCGCAAAGCATTGAAACAGACATTAAGTTGAAGCCAAGGGATTCAACAAGCATGACTTTATTCATGTGTTGATCCCTTGAGATTGCAACTCTACCTAGACCCAATACCTTACTTTTACCAGTGTCAGCAAATGTGATGTGGCTCTTGTCGGATGGACGTAAGGTTGAGTCCATAAGAAGGCTTCTTTTGCCAGTCATGTGATTTGTACACCCACTATCAATAATCCATTCTGAAGACGCTGGTGTCGTACCCTACAGTGCAGTTAGGGGGATAGGCTTCACGAAGAGCATTGTGAAGCAAAAACATTTGACGAACCAGTGGGTTATGAAAGCTTAGATCCAGATTAGGACTAATAGGGAGAGTAGCAAGCGATTCAGGAACAAAGTACATAGTAAGACCATTCGGGCATTTGATCTTGCACCCTACAAGATGTTTAAGGTCCCCAGCAATAGCGTCAGACGATTTTGGTTTTCTGCTGGAGACCTTTCCCTGCAAAAGAGAGTTAAGCTTTCTTAGCCACCCACATCTTCAAGGGTGGATTAGAAGCAATAAGTCTAAGTGCAGCATCTGAGAACTTTGGCTTTAGATCCCTAGCAAACAGTCTTGCAGGCGGACAATAGTACTCATAAGAATAAGCAGAATAGTTCTTGGTCTTATGTACATGGCGGTTTGATGAACCGCTCTCATATTCATATGCCTGAGTATGGTTTCCCTGCAAAACATTTGCGTTAGTGCGACTCAGGTGAGTCCTCTGTCTGTATGAAGCCTTTGGACCGTATGAAGCCTTTGGTCTGAGGTTTGTCTTCTTCACGTGAGGTGTCATGATGACATTCACAGGAATATTCTCCAGATACCTTTTCGGAACACATATCTTCTTCATAGGCGGTCCATTCCTGCAGTTAGTACCAATGTACCTGGCAAACACTTCACCATTCTGATTCTTAAACAGTTTATAGTTTGCATCAAGGGATTCATCAATGATAATGGGGTTAGCACAAGTGAATCCAGATAGATTGGATGGATCTGCTGAAGGTTCCTTTGCAGCAACCCACATGGTTTTGGGGTACTGCTCAGGTTTCCAGTAAGAGCCATCAGCATTCATTTTCCTTACGAACCCAACACCCTCTTTCCTCGGGTTTTGGTTCAGAATCAGCTTTTTGAGGACATCACATAGTGTCTGATGCCCTTTAAGATTTTTGTACATCCCTGTTTCAAGCAATGTCTTCAACCTAGCATTCTCATCAGCAATAGCAGTGGTATCCTCAGCAGAGGGGTTAGTTACCACATCAACAGTTGACGATATTGCAACAGTAGTAGCAGTAGAACATTCAGCAACAGAAGTAGCATTATCACGCTCAATGCATTTAAGACATGGTGGTTCAAATCCTTCCTGAGCAGAACTGATCTGTTTGGCGCGAAGTGACTCGTTTTCCTTTTGAAGATCTTCATGAGCCGCTCTCAATTTCTCAAGATCTTGCTTCCTTTGAAGATAATCATAGGAAAGCTTTTCATGAGTTGTTGAGAGAGTTTCATGACGACTTTCAAGTTCCTCATACTTAACATGAAGATTTTTTATGTCTTCAATTAAGGATTCAGATCGAGTCATTTCAGCACCTAACAGATCATCGCTTCTATCTAACAACTTTTGAATATGTTCCATAGCTTTCTGTTGTTCAGTTGCAATTTTAGCAAGTGTTTTGTAGCTGGGCTTTGAACCACAATCAGAGTCATCGTCACTAGATGTTTGATAGTGAGTAGTGCGTGTGTTTACCTTGGCACCGCGTGCCATGAAGAAGTAGGTAGAAGCGGAGTAGTCCTTGTCATTTGCATCGGTGTCGGTGATGAAGTCATTGTCTTTAGTGTTGAAGATGGACTTGGCAACGTATGCTGTAGCCAGACTTGCGACGCCTGAATCGGACTCCTCCTCAGACTCCACCTCCGCCTCCTTAGAAGAGGACTCCTCCTCTGAATCCATTTCCTTGCCAACAAACGCACATGCCTTGCCAGATGAGCTCTTCTTGTGTGATGAAGACTTTGAGGAAGACTTGGAAGAAGACTTTGAGTATTTCTTCTTCTTCTTGTCGTCAGAGTCATATTCCTTGCTCTTCTTCTTCTTTTTGTTCTCATTGTCCCACTGTGGACACTCAGATATGAAGTGGCCAGGTTTCTTGCACTTGTGACATGTTTTCTTCTTGTAGTCGTGAGCAGAAGCTTCATCATTCCTTGATCTTGATCGGGAAGACTTTCTGAAACCTTTCTTCTTGGTGAATTTTTGGAACTTCTTCACAAGCATAGCAAGTTCCCTTCCAATGTCTTCAGGATCATCCAAACTGCTGTCAGATTCTTCTTCAGATGAGGAGACAACTTTTGCCTTCAAGGCACGAGTTCGCCCATAGTTTGGACCGTAGATATCTCTTTTCTCAGAAAGCTGAAACTCATGTGTGTTGAGCCTCTCAAGTATGTCAGACGGATCGAGTGTCTTGAAATCAGGACGTTCTTGAATCATCAGGGCTAGGGTGTCAAACGAACTATCAAGTGATCTCAGTAGTGTCTTGACGACTTCATGTTTGGTGATCTCAGTAGCGCCGAGGGCTTGAAGCTCATTTGTGATGTTAGTGAGTCGGTCAAATGTGAGCTGGACATTCTCATTGTCATTTCGCTTGAAGCAGTTGAAGAGGTTGCGAAGGACACTGATTCTCTGATCTCTCTGGGTTGAGACGCCTTCATTGACCTTGGAGAGCCAGTCCCAGACCAGCTTAGATGTTTCTAAAGCACTCACACGGCCATACTGTCCTTTGGTCAGATGACCACAGATGATATTCTTGGCAGTAGAGTCCAGTTGAACGAACTTCTTGACATCAGCAGCAATGACACCTTCTCTAGCCTTGGGAACGCTGTTCTTGACGACATACCATAGGTCGACGTCAATGGCTTCAAGATGCATGCGCATCTTATTCTTCCAGTAGGGATATTCAGTTCCATCGAAGACGGGGCACGCAGCGGAGACTTTAATTATCCCTGCAGTCGACATAGCTAAAACTCCAGGTGGTTAAACCGAATCACACAGAACAAGGGAGCACCTTGCTTCGATACCAATTGAAAGTGCGTTATATCGACTAGAGGGGGGGGGTGAATAGGCGATTTTTATGAAAGTCTTCAAAACGTGGAAGTTATGAAGACAAACGATAGAAATAAACCAATTACCCTGCAGCGGAAGGTAGACTACACTAGGCAAGCCATAGTCAAGTATTCAATAGAGTGAAAGCACAATGACTAATAGCAGCAATGTAGTAAGGATCAGGTAGGAAGATATTGTGAAGCCACACAGAACACGCAGTCACTCAGTGAAGACAAAAGATAGTGCGAACATACAATGACTTCACAAGGAGTAACAGTAAGTAAAGGGAAGGGAAGATGAAACCAGTGACTCGCTGAAGACAATGATTTGTTGGACCAGTTCCAGTTGCTGTGACAACTGTACGTCTGGTTAGGGCGGCTAGGTATTTAAACCTTAGGACACACAGTCCCGGACACCCAGTCCTGAACACGCAGCTCAGGACACCCAGTCCTCACCGTATTCCCCTTGAGCTAAGGTCACACAGACCTCGCCCAATCACTCTGGTACGTCTTCAAGGTAGACTCCCAAACCTTCACAGACTTCGTTCACCGGCAATCCACAATGTCTCTTGGATGCCCAGAACGCGACGCCTAACCGGCTGGAGGATGCACAGTCCTCAAGTGTAATAAGTCTTCAGATCACACAGACAAGAAGACTTAAGTGATGCCTAATTCTCTTTGGCTCTGGGTGGTTAGGGCTTTATCCTCGCAAGGAATTCTCTCTCAAAGGCTTCGAGGTGGGTTGCTCTCAAACGACAAAAGCCGTACTCTGAATCTGAGCAGCCAACCATTTATGGTTGTAGGGGGTGGGCTATTTATAGCCACTTGGCAACCCGACCTGATTTGTCCGAAATGACCCTGGGTCACTAAGGAACTGACATGTGTTCGAACGGTCAGATTTCAAACGCACACAACAACTTTACTTGGGCTTCAAGCAAAGCTGACTTGCCCGACTCTGGACAAGATTCGCTCTCAAAGTCTTCACTCGAAGACATAGGTTTTGTTTAAGCATCACTTCAGTCATTCTGACTGGTTCTCTTGGACCCCACTTAACAGTACGGTGGTTCCTATGACTCAATACAGAAGAAAGAGAACTACGAGAGATCTAAGTCTTCGAGCTCCATAGGCTTCATGTGGTGTCTTCTCTTGTCATAGTCTTCAATGTGAATATCTTCATATACCACCTTTGACTTCAATGTCTTCATACATTTTTAGGGGTCATCTCTGGTAGGAAAACCGAATCAATGAGGGACTTCTACCTGTGTTATCCTGCAATTCTCACAAACACATTAGTCCCTCAACTAGGTTTGTCGTCAATACTCCAAAACCAAATAGGGGTGGCACTAGATGCACTCACACTTTGCCCGAAGGCCCAGCAAATGCTCTCCTAACGGAGATGCTGACTCCGGCTCCTTACAAGGTGCCAGAGAAGACCAAGAAGGCCAAGGGAACCCGAAAGAGTTCCCGACACCAGGTGTTATCGGACTCATCGTCCGATGACTCTGCGGCACACTCCTCCCCCGAAGACGAGGATGAACAAGAAGATGCTCCCCCTCCAGGCAGGGGAGACAAGAAAAGGAAGGGTGTCCCAACTGGGGGGCCGAAGGGTCCAAGAAGGGAAGGACTCTCCTTCCGGACAGCTCCACCGCCGCCACCGAAGGCGAAGATGAGTGGTTACCTAGGGCCAAGCCCCTGGGGAGGTCGTAAGTATTCGAGTACCAGAGTAACTCATAGCATCCTTTGTCGCACTACTTCCCCTAACACCGAATATGATTATGCAGGCCGCCACGAGCCAGTATCGATGTATCGTCGGACGGCTCCGTGGGCTCGTCGGATATGGATAGTGATCCATTTCCGACCGCCACCTCCCCTTGCCCTGTGGACGACGCTGATGAGTTGTCTTGAGAGGCACCGGGTCGAGGGGAGACAGTCCCGGAGGCGCCTCAAGGCGACCTTCCGGACTCCGGGAGCCGAGGGGAGAAGGCCCCTGAGGGCCCCGAGTTCGGCCCTCAGCCGAACACCGCACCGGAACCTCTAGTGGTTCCGGACTCGGGCAGGCGACCTCCTTCTAAGAGGGGCGAGATGCCTGTGCTGGTGACCTCTGTCCATCCAGAGGCGCCGGACAATCTGCTGGAAGTGCTTCGCATCGCTTCCATCGACGAGGAGCACCATACTGTTATGAGTGCGGTGGTCCAGAAGGTTTAGTCCGCCAAAAGCAGGTTGATTGAAGCCTGTGCCAGCCTTCTAACAGGCTTTGAGGTAAGTATTTTGAAATATAGGAAAAGTATTACCGCATAGACAGTAGCCCCTAATGCTCTGTTCGGTGTTCGAAAAGAAAAGCCGAAGAGAGGATCAAATAATACTGCAGGAGTCTAACATAAGTATGTCTATATGCGTATGCAGGCTTCGCTGCTGGCCTCAGCCGCACTGACTGCGGAGCTCACCACACTGAAGCGGGACCTCGAGGGGTCCAAGAAGGAGCTCGGCCTTGCCAAGAGGCAGCTCGAGGAGAACAAGGGTAAGTAATACCCTGTCTATAGATATGTATATATAAAAGAAGACACGATTGCAGAATGACATGATCATCTTATATTTGCCAGGGGCCACGACCGAGGTGGCGTCCCTGAAGCAAGCGCTATCCGAGGCCGAAGATAAAGCGTCCAAGGAGCGCACCGAGCGGGAAAGGCAAGAGGCTCGGGTGGGAGAGGTGCAGCGAGAGCTCCAGGCTCTCGTGACGAAGCATGAGGCGTTGGAGCTTGACCCGAAGACGCGAGAGTCTGAGCTTGCCGCGGCCCTCGAGAGCGCAAAGAGTGCCAAGGCGGAAGCACAGAAGGCCCTCTAGGAGATTGATGCGATGAGGAAGATAGCGGCGGGTAAGGCAATCTATATGCAAAGCAAGCATGTGAAAGTAAATTACTGATTACTTACCCGAATTCGGAGCTCTCCAGGAGCATTCACAGATTTGCCCCGCAGCGTGTCGGATGCCGCACAGTTTTACCAGGCCGAGGAGGGAAGCTCAACGGAGAAGCTGTTCTGGTCTCGGTATACTGAGACCGAACACCCAATGCCTCTGAGCGACCAGCTAAAGCAGCTGGTCGAGCTGCACAAGGCAGCCGAACAGGCCATGAAGGGCCTTATAGTCTGGCTATGGCCTGGCGACGCCCTTCTGAGCAGCTACTTCGGCCTGGTGAGGCAGCTTGTGGATGCCTGCCCACGGCTGGAGGTCGTCAAGCGGTCCGTCTGCATCGAAGGTGCACGCCGGGCTTTCTCCCGTGTGAAGGTGCAGTGGGCCAAGCTAGACGCTGTGAAGCTGATCAAGGAAGGGCCGCCGCAGGGCAAGGAGCATCGCACCCCCGAAATTTATTATGAGGGTGTCTTGAAGGGTGCCCATCTTGTAGCGGACGAATGTTCAAAGGATGTAATATTTGAGTAAACTTGCTCGTGTGATCCTGTATGATGAAAACTTGTTTCATATGCGCTATGCAACACTTGTGTGAATTTAAAATATTACCTTCTATTTGGCTGTTTATCCAATCTGAGAGATGGCTAGTCCTCGGCTTCTGCCCCCATGCCATGAGTGCTGGGGTGTTCAGGATAAACTTGAGCACTCTTGTTCCCATGTTTGGGTCCTTCGAGGGAGGTGCTCAGCACAACGAACAAGGCAACCAGACTAATAATGCTTTATCACTCTCACTTAGCCATAGAATTCTATAATTTTAAATTTCGGCGAAGCCCCTGGTATTCGGAAGGCCGAATTCGGGGCGCGATACATGCCTTTAAGCCGGATAGGGCCGGCCCCTCTCTCTAAGCGGCATAAGTCTTTAGGGACTCAAAAACCTCGACGAACAGTGACCAGTCTCTCGCCTTATCATGACAGTCAGTTTTAGCTTTCTCTACTGAGGTGCTAAGCCCAGCAGAACCGGGGCACAATCGCAGTACTTCTCCTAGCGCTACCTTAGCCGATAGAGCGGAACGTAAGGTACCAAAACATAGGAGCCGGGCAAACCCAACATTTGACCAAAGACATGATTCAGAGCTGATGCATATAATGCTATAAGTTCGGGGTGCCGCACTTGTGAAAGTGTTCGGACTTTTAACACCATATTGTGGGGTACGTAAGCCCCTGGTGTATTGGCCGTACCAAAGTGTACGGTTGCAAGGCGTCGTTAATGAACATATATATATATAACAAGAATGCAATAATAGTCATGATGTTATGCATTGTTTATTCAAAAAGGTGCGTTAAAGCAGAATGATATAGATAGTGCGATAAGCAAAGAGTAGGACTATGTCCCTTACAAGGGCAAGCTGAGGAATAGTATTAAATCAAATATTTCGCTCGTTATTGTAATCCACCTGGGAATTCCGTGGTGTGACGTAGCTTTCTGCCTCCCTGGTTGCTGCATCATGTGTTCGGCAATAGTGCTACCGGACAGGGTTTCCAGAGATTAAGGTCCTGAAAAAGAGAAAAATAACCAAACGGGAAGCCCCTAGTGCGGTTTAAGCCGCGTCTTGGGGCGTGCCGCAGTTGTGCCCCCCTCCCCACTTGTGCCCATGGTATTTTTAATGCGTAATTATGTACGCGTGGCACGAGTTTCGCCGTTTGGCTGGGACTGGGGTGGGGGCCTCATTGCTACGCGAGCTCAGATCGCGCCAGGCGGTCGAGTTGTCGATTGCTCCGAGCGCGCTTGAAGGAGTCCGGGTCTTGAAACGCCGAACCGGTGGATTGCCTTGAGAGGCTGCTTTGTGCTTCTGCTGCGAGGGCCGTGGTGTGCTCCTCCGTTCGAAGAGAGCGCTCTGTGTTTCCATTGACTGTAATAACCCCGCGAGGTCCTGGCATCTTAAGCTTGAGGTATGCGTAATGCGGTACCGCATTGAATCTCGCAAATGCGGTTCGCCCGAGCAGTGCATGATAACCACTGCGGAACGACACTATATCGAAGATTAACTCTTCGCTTCAGAAGTTATCCGGGGATCCGAAGACCACTTCTAGTGTAATTGAGCCTGCGCAATGGGCCTCTACGCCTGGAATGACGCCTTTAAAGGTCTTTTTTGTTGGTTTGATCCTTGAGGGGTCTATACCCATTTTGCGCACTGTGTCCTGATAAAGCAGGTTCAGGCTGCTGCCGCCATCCATAAGGACTCGAGTGAGGTGAAATCCGTCAATGATTGGGTCCAGAACCAGTGCGGCAAATCCGCCATGACGGATACTAGTGGGATGGTCCCTGCGATCGAAAGTGATCGGATAGGAGGACCATGGGTTGAACTTTGGGGCGACTGGCTCCAGCGCATATACGTCCCTGAGCGCACGCTTCCGCTCCCTCTTGGGGATGTGGGTTGCGTATATCATGTTCACCGTCCGCACTTGTGGGGGAAACCTCTTCTGTCCTCTGGTGTGTGGCTGCCGGGGCTCCTCCTCGTCATCGCTATGTGGCCCCTTGTTCTTGTTTTCAGCAATTAACTTGCCGGCCTGCTTGAACACCCAACAATCCATGTTGTTGTGATTGTCTGGCTTGTCTAGGGTGCCGTGTATTTGACACGAGCGATCGAGTATACGGTCCAAGATGGACGAACTCGGTGTACTTTGTTTGAATGGCTTTTTTCCGCTGACCGAGTTTAGAGCCTTTGAATCCGGCATTGACTGCCGTATCCTTGGTATTATCGCTGTTAATGCGGTGCTTATGTTTGTTGCGACGTGACCTGCTATTGCCGTCCTTGGTATCCGAAGTACCATGGTTCTTTGATATGTTATTACTACGAGCCAGCCAACTGTCTTCTCCCGCAAAAAAGCGGGTCATGAGTGTCGTGAGGGCTGCCATAGATTTCGGCTTTTCCTGACCAAGGTGACGGGCTAGCCATTCGTCACGGATGTTGTGTTTCAAAGCCGCTAGGTCCTCTGCATCCGGACAGTCGACGATTTGATTTTTCTTTGTTAGAAACCGAGTCCAGAATTGCCTGGCCGATTCTTCTGGCTGCTAAATTATGTGGCTCAAGTCATCGGCATCAGGTGGTCGCACATAAGTGCCCTGAAAGTTGTCGAGGAATGCAGCTTCCAGATCTTCCCAACAGCTAATGAACTCTGCTGGCAAGCTGTTAAGAAAATGCCGCGCTGGTCCCTTGAGCTTTAGTGGGAGGTATTTGATGGCGTGTAAGTCATCACCGCGGGCCATGTGGATGTGGAGGAGGAAATCCTCGATCCATACTGCGGGATCTGTTGTGCCGTCGTATGATTCAATATTTACAGGTTTGAAACCTTCTGGGATTTGATGATCCATTACTTCGTCTGTGAAGCATAAGGGGTGTGCGGCGCCTCTGTATTGGGCTATATCGCGACACAGCTCGAATGGGTCTTGCCCGCTGTGTTTGGCCCGACCGGATTTACTTTTACTGTATCCGGCGTGAAGTTTATCGTCTCGCATAGTGGCGTGCCCTCATGATCTGTAGATCGATCTTGCATGCTTTGCTTTGTCCTCCAATATGTCTCGCAGGTCTGGCGTATCTCCCCATGCCTTTTTATTTAAATGGCGTTGGGGTGCAGGCTGAGTTTTTGGCTGGAATGCCTCTCTATCGCGGCCACGAGGTGGCCGATCAGCCGCGTCATATGCTTCTTCCTCCAGTCGGGGTAGCAACCTGCACTTTGGGTAACTCTTGGAGGGGCGCTCGAGTTTATATTCCTCGGCCGCGAGGACTTCAGTCCATCTGTCAGCTAGCAGATCCTGATCAGCTTGAAGCTGCTGCTGCTTTTTCCTAAGGCTATTTGCCGTGGCTATAAGCCGGCGTTTGAAGCGCTCTTGTTCGATGGGATCCTCTGGCACAGCGAATTCGTCATCGCCGAGGCTTGCCTCATCTTCGGAGAGGGGCATGTAATTATCATCCTCCTCCTCTCCATCTACCGCTCTCTCAGGAGGGCTGGCTCCTCCATCCTCCGACTCTAAATCTTGCTGGAGGGGATTGTTGTTGTCTTCGGCACTATCCGGAGTATTATTATCTCCTGTGCCGGTATCACCACTTTTGCTTTGGCGGGACTTAGAGCGGCGCCGCTGACATTGGCGCTTGGGTTGCTTCTTGGAGGGGTCATCCTCCGCTATCTCGTCGCCATTGCCTTCTTTGGATGTATCCACCATGTATATATCATATGATGAGGTGGCTGCCCAGTGCCCCGTGGGAAGTGGTTCCTCTTCGTCTCCCGCATCGTCGTCCATACCGTCGATGTCTTCGGAGTCGAAGTTGAGCATGTTGGTTAAGTCATCGACAGTGGCTACTAAGTGGGTGGTGGGTGGGCCGCGAATTTCTTTGTCGTCCGCATCCCAATCCTGCCGGACATAGTTCGGCTAGGATCCTCCCGACAAGGAGAGAGACCTTAATGAGTTCAGTATGTCGCCAAAGGGCGAGTGCTGAAAAATATCCGCGGAGGTAAACTCCATGATCGGCGCCCAATCGGATTCGATAGGAACGGGTGTAGGCGGTTTGGAGTCCGTGGCCGGAGAAGGATCCGACAATTTAACAACATGGCTCTTGTGCAAGGTAAGATCGATGTTTGGCTCAATCGCCACTGAGGGTAAGGCCTCCGTGGCGGGGTCCATCCACCCGTCCATGGACGGCGCAACTGGCTCCGAATTGAGGGTCGGAGCGGCTGCCTGTGCGATATCCTGAACACTGTCCGATGGTAGAGCTAAATCGTACTCATCGTGACCGCGTGACACACAAGGCAGAGGCTCGAATCCGTTGAAGATCAAGTCTCCACGGATATCGGCTATGTAGTTTAAGCTTCCAAACCTGACCTGGTGGATATGGGCGTAACTTTCAATCTGCTCCAGACAGCCAAGCGAATTGGCCCGCAGTGCAAAGCCGCCGAACACGAAGATCTATCCGGGGAGAAAAGTCTCACCCCGGACTACATCGCTATCGATGATAGTAGGAGCCATCAAGCCTAACGGCGACGACACAGAGGAACTATCAATGAAAGCACCAATGTCGGTGTCAAAACCGGCGGATCTCGGGTAGGGGGTCCCAAACTGTGCATCCAAGGCGGATGGTAACAGGAGGCAGGGGACACAATGTTTTACTCAGGTTCGGTCCCTCTTGATGGAGGTAAAACCCTACGTCCTGCTTGATTAATATTGATGATATGGGTAGTACAAGAGTAGATCTACCACAAGATCGGAGAGGCTAAACCCTAGAAGCTAGCCTATGGTATGATTGTATGTTGTCCTACGGACTAAAACCCTCCGGTTTATATAGACACCAGAGAGGTTAGGGTTACACAAGGTCGGTTACAAAGGAGGAGATACACATATCCGTATTGCCTAGCTTGCCCTCCACGCCAAGTAGAGTCCCATCCGGACACGAGACGAAGTCTTCAATCCTGTATCTTCATAGTCTAACAGTCCGGCCAATGGAGATAGTCCGGCTGTCCGGAGACCCCCTAATCCAGGACTCCCACACTCCCACTTGCACTAGAGTCAATAATCTAGTTCACATCACCATGTGATTAACACCAATAGTTCACATCACCATGTGACCAACACCCAAAAGGTTTACTAGAGTCAATAATCTAGTTCACATTGCCATGTGATTAACACCCAAAGAGTACTAAGGTGTGATCATGTTTTGCTCGTGAGAGAGGTTTAGTCAACGAGTCTGCCACATTAAAATCCGTATGTATGTTGCAAATTTCTATGTCTACAATGCTCTGCATGGAGCTACTCTAGCTAATTGCTCCCACTTTCAATATGTATCCAGATTGAGACTCAGAGTCATCCGAATTAGTTTCAAAGCTTGCATCGATGTAACCCTTTACGAAGAACTCTTTGTCACCTCCATAACCGAGAAACATTTCCTTAGTCCTCTTTAGGTGCCTAAGGATAATTTTGACCGCTGTCTAGTGATCTACTCCTGGATCACTATTGTGCCCCCTTTGCCAAACTCATGGCAAGGTACACAATAGGTCTAGTATACAGCATGTCATACTTTATAGAACCTATGGTTGAGGCACAGCGAATGACTTTCATTCTCTCTATATCTTCTGCCGTGGTCGGGTTTTGAGTCTTACTCAACTTCACACCTTGCAACACAGACAACAACCCTTTCTTTGACTGATCTATTTTGAACTTCTTCAAAATTTTGCCAAGGTATATACTTTGTGAAAGTCCTATTAAGCATCTCGATCTATCGCTGTAGATCTTGATGCCTGATATGTAAGTAGCTTCACTGAGGTCTTTCATTGAAAAATTCTTATTCAAGTATCCTTTTATGCTATCCATAAATTCTATATCATTTCCAATCAACAATATATCATCCACATATACTATCAGAAATGCTACAAAGCTCCCACTCACTTTCTTGTAAATACAGGCTTCACCGTAAGTATGTATAAAACCATATGCTTTGATCACCACATCAAAGCGTATATTCTAACTCTGAGATGCTTGCACCAATCAATAGATGGATCGCTGGAGCTTGCACATTTTGTCAACACCTTTAGGATCGACAAAAACTTCTAGTTGCATCACATACAACTCTTCTTTAAGATATCCCTTAAGGAATGTAGTTTTGACGTCCAGTTGCCAGATTTCATAATCATAAAATGTGGCAATTGCTAACATGATTCGGACAGACTTAAGCATCGCTACAGGTGAGAAAGTCTCATCGTAGTCAACTCCTTGAACTTGTCGAAAAACTTTTGCGACAAGTCGAGCTTTGTAGATAGTGACATTACCATCAGCGTTAATCTTCTTCTTGAAGATCCATTTATTCTCAATGGTTTGCCTATCATTAGGCAAGTCCACCAAAGTCCACACTTTGTTCTTATACATGGATCCTATCTCAGATTTCATGGCCTCAAGCCATCTGTCAGAATCTGGGCTCATCATAGCTTCTTCATATTTCGTAGGTTCGCCATGGTCTGGTAACATGACTTCCAGGACAGGACTATCATACCACTTTGTGCGGATCATGCTCTGGTTGCCCTACGAGGTTCAGTAATAACTTGATCTAAAATTTCATGATCATTATCATTTGCTTCCTTTCTAGTTGGTGTAGGCATCACAGAAACGGTTTTCTCTGATGTGCTACTTTCCAATTCGGGAGAAGGTTCAATTACCTCATCAAGTACTACTTTCCTACCACTCACTTCTTTCCAGAGAAACTCCTTCTCTAGAAATGTTCCATTCTTGGCAACAAAGATCTTGCCTTCGGATCTGTGGTAGAAGGTATACCCAATTGTTTCCTTAGAGTATCCCATGAAGACGCACTTCTCCGATTTGGGTTCGAGCTTATCAGACTGAAGCCTTTTGACATAATTGTCGCAACCCCAAACTTTAAGAAACGACATCTTAGGTTTCTTGGCAAACCACAATTCATATGGTGTCGTCTCAATGAATTTAGACGATGCCCTATTTAACATGAACGCAGTTGTCTCCAATGCATAACCCCAAAACGATAGTGGTAAATCGGTAAGAGACATCATAGATCGCACCATATCTAATAAAGTATGGTTACGACGTTCAGACACACCATTACGCTGTGGTGTTCTAGGTGGCATTAGTTGTGAAACTATTCCACATTGTATTAAATGAAGGCCAAACTTGTAACTCAAATATTCACCTCCGCGATTAGATCGTAGAAACTTTATTTTCTTGTTACGATGATTCTCCACTTCACTCTGAAATTCTTTGAACTTTTCAAATGTTTCAGACTTGTGTTTGATTAAGTAGATATACTCATATCTGCTCAAATCATCTGTGAAGGTCAGAAAATAATGATACCCACCGCATGCCTCAACACTCATTGGACCGTATACATCGTTATGTATTATTTCCAATAAGTCATTGGCTCGCTCCATTGTTTCGGAGAACGGAGTTTTAGTCATCTTGCCCATGAGGCATGGTTCGCAAGTATCAAATGATTCGTAATCAAGTGATTCCAAAAGTCCATCTGCATGGAGTTTCCTCATGCGCTTTACACCAATATGACCTAAACAGTAGTGACACAAATATGTTGCACTATCATTATCAACTTTGCATCTTTTGGCATCAATATTATGAATATGTGTATCACTACGATCGAGATCCAATAAACCATTTACATTGGGTGTATGACCATAGAAGGTTTTATTCATGTAAACAGAACAATAATTATTCTCCGACTTAAATGAATAAATGTATTGCAATAAACATGATCTAATCACATTCATGCTCAACACAAACACCAAATAACATTTATTTAGGTTCAACACTAATCCTGAAGGTAGAGGGAGTGTGCGATGGTGATCTTATCAACCTTGGAATCACTTCCAACACACATCGTCACCTTGCCCTTAACTAGTCTCTGTTCATTCTGCAACTCATGTTTCGAGTTACTAATCTTAGCAACTGAACTAGTATCAAATACCCATGGGCTACTACGAACACTAGTAAAGTACACATCAATAATCTGTATATCAAATATACCTTTGTTCACTTCGCCATCCTTCTTAACTGCCAAATGTGTGGAGCAGTTCCACTTCTAGTGACCATTTCCTTCACAGTAGAAGCACTCAATTTCAGGCTTGGGTCTAGCTTTGGGCTTCTTCATGGGAGTGGCAACTTACTTTCCATTCTTCTTGAAGTTCCCTTTCTTTCCCTTGCCTTTTTTAAACTAGTGGTCTTGTTAACCATCAACACTTGATGCTGTTTCTTGATTTCTACCATCACTGATTTCAGCATCACAAAGAGCTTGGGAATCGTTTTTGTCATCCCTTGCATATTATAGTTCATCACGAAGTTCTAGTAGCTTGGTGATAGTCACAGGATAACTCTGTCAATCACTATCTTTCTGGAAGATTAACTCCCACTTGATTCAAGCAATTGTAGTACCCAGACATTTTGAGTACATGCTCACTGGCTGAGCTATTCTCCTCCATCTTGTAGGCAAAGTACTTGTTAGAGGTCTCATACCTCTCGACACGGGCATGAATCTAAAATACCAATTTTCAGCTCTTGGAACATCTCATATGTTCCATGGCATTCAAAACATTTATGAAATCCCGGTTTTAAGCCGTAAAGCATGGCGCACTAAACTATCAAGTAGTCATCATATCGAGCTTGCAAAACGTTCATAACGTCTCCATCTGCTCCTACAATAGGTTTGTCACCTAGCATTGCATCAAGGACATAATTATTTTGTGCGGCAATGAGGATAATCCTCAGATCACGGACCCAGTCCGCATCATTGCTACTATCATCTTTCAACTTAGTTTTCTCTAGGAACATATCAAAAATATATAGGAGCTATATCGCGAGCTATTGATCTACAACATAGATATGCAAAACTATCAAGACTAAGTTCATGATAAATTAAGTTCAATTAATCAAATTACTTAAGAACTCCCACTTAAATAGACATCCCTCAAGTCATCTAAGTGATACGTGATCCAAATCAACTAACCCATGTCTGATCATCACGTGAGATGGGGTAGTCATCAATGGTGAACATCTCTCATCTCTATGTTGATCATATCTACTATATGATTCACGTTCGACCTTTTGGTCTCCAGTGTTCTGAGGCCATGTCTGTACATGCCAGGCTCGTCAAGTTGAACCCAAGTATTCTACATGTGCAAAACTGTCTTGCACCCGTTGTATGTGAATGTAGAGTCTATCACACCCGATCATCACGTGGTGTCTCGAAACGATGAACTGTAGTAATGGTGCATACTTAGGGAGAACACTTTTACCTTGAAATTTAGTGAAGGAATCATCTTATAATGATACCGCCATTCTAAGCAAAATAAGATGCATGAAAGACAAACATCACATGCAATCAAAATATGTGACATGATATGGCCATCATCATCTAGTGCTTTTGATCTCCATCTTCAAAGCATAGTCATGATCTCCATCGTCACTGGCTCGACACCTTGATCTCCATCGTAGTGTCGTGGTCATCTCGCCAACTATTGCTTCTACAACTATCGCTAACACATGGTGATAAAGTAAAGCAATTACATGGCGTATGAATTTCATACAATAAAGAGACAACCATAAGGCTCGTGCCGGTTGCCAGATATTTTACAAAACATGTTCATCTCATAGAATAACATATATCACATCACAACATGCCCTATAAAAACAAGTTAGTCATCCTATACTTTGTTGTTGCAAGTTTTACGTGGCTGCTACGGGCTTCTAGCAAGAACCATTCTGACCTACGGCAAAAACCACAAGGGTGATCCGGTAAGTTTGTTGTTTTATCCTTCTTCAAGGACCAACCATAGTCAAATTTGATTCGACTAAAGTAGGAGAAAGAGACACCCGCCAGCCACCTTTATGCAAAACTAGTTGCATGTCAGTCGGTGGAACCGGTCTCATGTGCATGGACATGTAAGGTTGTTCCGGGCCGCTTCATCCCACAATACCGCCGAATCAAAATAAGACGTTGGTGGTAAGCAATATGACTATCACCGCCCACAACTCTTTGTGTTCTACTCGTGCATATCATCTAATAATTATGGTAATTCCTATGGAAATCCTTCTTATAATAATAATAGGCACACCTCTGATCTTGAGAATAATATTAAAGAATTTATCAACACACAAAAAAATTTCAACACTACCATAGAAGAAAAGTTGAATAAGATTGATGATTTGTCTAGAAGTGTTGATAGAATATCTCATGATGTGGAAAGTATCAAGATGAAAATTTTTGTGCCTAAGGTTGAGGAATCAATTAAAGCTCTTTATGTTTCTATGGATGAAAGTAAGAAAAAAACCGCTATGCTTAGAGCTAAAACATATTTTTTTAGAAAAGCGTTTTCTAGTGATGACTTTCACAAAAGTGATGAAGATCTTACAATGGTTGGTGTTTCTTCTATTGATTCCTTGTTTAGTAAAGTTAAGATTGATGAAAAGGTGACTGGAGAAGACTCAACTTTAGTTAGAAGGCGTCCCGATATTTCGGAGGGTGAAAATCTTGTTGAGAAAATTGATAAAAGTGGGTTTGAAGAGGTCAAAAACTTTAGCTAGTGATGTGCCCACTCTTTTGGATTACAAAGACTTTAATTATGATAGTTGCTCTTTGATTGATTGTATTTCTTTGTTGCAATCCATGATAAATTCACCCCATGCTTATGAAGAAAATAAAGCTTTTACTAAACATATTGTTGATGCTATAATGAAAGCTTTAGAAGAAAAGTTGGAATTAGAAGTCTCAATTCCTAGAAAATTGCATGATGAATGGGAACCTACTATCAAAATCAAGATTAAAAATTATGAGTGTTTCGCTTTGTGTGACTTGGGTGCTAGTGTTTCTACAATTCCGAAATCTTTATGTGATGTGCTTGGTCTTACCGATATTGAATCATGTTCTTTGAATTTGCAGTTGGCGGATTCTACTATTAAAAAGCCTATGGGAAGAATTAATGATGTTCTTATTCTTGCGAATAGGAATTATGTGAGCATGATGGGCTAGGGATAGCTTATTTTAGCGTTGATATTTTGAAATACATGGTTGCTTGTTGATATGCTTGAGTATTTAAGTTATCATGTCAAAACTAGACTATTGCTTTGAACAATATAAAGTCCAAATTTCCATGCTATAAAGAAAAGAATATGATATGACATGATAGGCAGCATTCCACATCAAAAATTCTGTTTTTATCACTTACCTACTGGAGGACGAGTAGCAGTTAAGCTTGGGGATGTTGATACGTCTACAACGTATCTATAATTTTTTATTGTTCCATGCTGTTATATTATCAATCTTGGATGTTTTATAATCATTTTATATCATTTTTTGGTACTAACCTATTGACATAGTGCCAAGTGCCAGTTGCTTTTTTTTGCATGTTTTTTACATCATAGAAAATCAATACCAAACGGAGTCCAAATGCAGTGAAACTTTACGGATATTTTTTATGGACCAAAAGATACCTAACGGGCCAAGACAATGTCGGGGGGATGCTCCAAGGAGAGCACAACCCGCCAAGGCACGCCTGGAGGCCCAGGTGCGCCCTGGTGGGTTGTGCCTACCTCGGGTGCCCCCCGGACCGCCTCTTTGCTCTATAAATACCCCAATATTCCAGAAATCCTAGGGGAGTCAACTAAAATCAATTCCAGCTGCCGCAGAGTCCAGAACCACCAGATCCAAGCTAGACACCATCACAGAGGGGTTCACCACTTCCATTGGTGCCTCTCTCATGATGCGTAGTTAGTAGCTAGATGGCTTCCTCTCTCTCATTTGATTATCAATGCAATGGTCTCTTGGAGATCCATATAATGTAACTCGTTTTGCGGTGTGTTTGTTGGGATCGGAAGAACTTTGAGTTTATGATCAGACCTACCTTTTTATATCCATGAAAGTTATTTGAGTTTCTTTGATCTCTTATATGCATGACTGCTTATAGCCTCATATTTCTTCTCCAATATTTGGGTTTTGTTTGGCCAACTTGATCTATTTATCTTGCAATGGGAAGAGGTGCTTTATAGTGGGTTCGATCTTACAGTGCTTGATCCAAGTGACAGAAAGGGAACCGACGCGTATGTATCGTTGCTACTAAGGATAAAACGATGGCGTCTATCTCTACATAGATAGATCTTGTCTACATCATGTCATCGTTCTTATTGCATTACTCCGTTTCTCCATGAACTTAATACACTAGATGCATGCTGGATAGCAATCGACATGTGGAGTAATAGTAGTAGATGTAGGCAGGAGTCGGTCTACTAATCTTGGACGTGATGCCTATATAATGATCATTGCCTGGATATTATCATGATTGTTTGAAGTTCTATCAATTGCCCAACAGTAATTTGTTTACCAACCATTTGCTAATTTTCTCGAGAGAAGCCACTAGTGAAACCTACGGCCCCCAGGTCTCTTTCCCATATTATTTGCCTTCGCGATCTATTTTCATTTGCCTTTTATTTTCAGATCTATTAAACCAAAAATACAAAAATACCTTGCTGCAAATTTTTTTTGGCGTTCAATCTATCAATATTTACAATTCTCTCACGTCCGTTTGCCCATCTTGGGGCGCCACTACCCGAAAGGGATTGACAACCCCTTTTACATGTTGGGTTGCGAGTAGTTGTTATTTGTGTGCAGGTGTTGTTTACATTGTCTTGCTTGGTTCTCCTACTGGTTCGATAACCTAGGTTTCATATCCGAGGGAAATACCTACCGCCGCTGTGCTGCATCATCCCTTCCTCTTTGGGGAAATACCGACGTAGCTTCAAGCGACATCACTCCTCGATTCCTCGCCCTCGTTTCTACCATGATATTTCCTGTCATGGACGGCCCAAAGAATGTCATGCAGGTGCATCCCCAGCCCAGCCAAGACGAAAAGCCCATTTTCTATCATGATTTTCTGTCATAGAAGTAGGAGCCCACCACATCTATGGTGATACATGGTTTTGTCACAATCATCGTCATGGAAGTGTCATAAGCATGATAGAAGAAAAAAAATTCATTCAGGCCAAAATGTCATGGATGTGTCTTTTTGTAGTGGGTCTTGCCTTTAACGAGTAGTTTCATCTTTCGAAACTTGCATTCTTTGGAACCAGCCCAAATGATGGAGAAAGGACTTCCTTGTCACCAAGATTCCAGCCAAAGGAACAAACCATGTATTATGCTCGTATTATGTATGGAAAGAATCACATCTTCGAGCACAAGATTCTGGATTTCGTAGATCCCGAAAGTTTACCCTGTTTCCATCACACCATCGAGCAGATTGAACTAGTCTTCCTGAAGAGCTTCCTTCATTTCAATCATGGCTGGAATCGTGAGGTAATTAATCAGTTCTATGCCACTCTTTATATCTCAGAGACCTTACAGATAGCAGCACTTGGATCCTCGAATGGATGGCAGGAGAAGAAAAGATCAAATGTTTGGCTGACCAGTTCTTAGTGTTGGGAAACGTTGCATGGGAAACAAAAAAATCTACGCACATGCAATGATCTATCCATGGATATGCATAGCAACGAGGGGGAGAGTGTGTCTACATACCTTCGTAGACCGTAAGCGGAAGCGTTTGACAACGTGGTTGATGTAGTCGAACTTCTTCTAGCTCCGACCAATCAAGTATCGAACATACGACACCTCCGAGTTCTGCACATGTTCAGCTCGGTGACGTCCCTCGCCTTCTTGAGCCACCAAGTTGTCAAGGTAGTAGATGAGTTCCGTCAGCACGACGGCATGGTGATGGTGATGGTGAAGTGATCTGCGCAGGGCTTCGCCTAAGCACTACGAAGATATGACCGTGGGAGTAAACGATGGAGCGGGTGCCGCACACGGCTAAGAAATTGTCTGGTGTGTGCTAGGAGCGCCCCCCACACACGCGCGCGCCCACACACACACACACACACACACACACACACACACACACACACACACACACACATATAGCCAGGGTGCGCCCCAAGTAGGATCTGAATCCTACTTGGGGTTTCCCCAAGTGGCGCCCCCCTTGCCTTATTTCACCAAAGAAGAAAGGCAAGGGGGTAGAGAGAAAGGAAAGGGGGGCCGAACCGCCATTTTTCCTTCTCCCAATTAGGCCTCCTCCCATAGGGGGGCGCGCCACCCCTTGTGGGCTGGTGTGCCCCCTCTCATGGCCCATATGGCCCATATTTTCTCCCCGGGGGTTCCGGTAACCCCTCCGGTACTCTGATAATACTCGATACACTCCAGAACACTTCCGGTGTCCGAATACTATCGTCCTATATATCAATCTTTACCTCCCGACCATTTTGATACTCCTCGTCATGTCTGTGATCTCATCTGATACTCCAAACAATATTCATTCACCAAATCACATAACTCATATAATACAATATCGTCACCGAACGTTAAGCGTGCAGACCCTACGGGTTCGAGAACTATGTAGACATGACCAAGACACCTCTTCGGTCAATAACCAATAGTGTAACCTGGATTCTCATATTGGCTCCTACATATTCTACGAAGATCTTTATCGGTCGAACCGTTATGACAACATATGTAATTCCCTTTGTCCATTGGTATGTTACTTTCCCGAGATTCGATTGTCGGTATCTTCATACCTAGTTCAATCACGTTACCGGCAAGTCTCTTTACCCGTTCTATAATACATCACCTCGTGACTAACTCCTTAGTCGTTTGCTTGCAAGCTTATGATGTGTATTACCGAGGGGGCCAGAGATACCTCTCCGTTACTCGGAGTGACAAATCCTAATCTCGATCTATGCAAACTCAACAAACAACTTCGGAGATACCTGTAGAGCATATTTATAATCACCCAGTTACGTTGTGACGTTTGGTAGCACACTAGGCATTCCTCCGATATCCGAGAGTTGCATAATCTCATAGTCGAAGGAATATGTATTTGACATGAAGAAAGCAATAGCAATAAAACTGAACGATCATTATGCTAAGCTAACGGATGGGTCTTGTCCATCACATCATTCTCCTAATGATGTGATCCCATTATCAAATGACAACTCATGTCAATGGTTAGGAAACCTTAACCATATTTGATCAACGAGCTAGTCTAGTAGAGGCTTACTAGGGACACAATATTTGTTTATGTATTCACACATGTATTAAGGTTTCCTATTAATACACTTCTAGCATGAATAATAATCCTTTATCATGAATAAGGAAATATAAAATAACAACTTTATTATTGCCTCTAGGGCATATTTCCTTCACTTAGCACTGTTGAATCTTCCTCGGTGCGAATTTGATGCTAATCGTGAACACAAACTACACTATTGGGAAGTATTTGAAGCTCAACTCCATCTACTAATGGACCCCAAACTTGCTGGTGATGAATGTATAGAGACAAATCCAAAGAATCTGGCTTATGAGAACAAAGTGTTATTCTACATCCTCTGCAACTCCCTCATGCCAACAAACATGCCAGAAACCATCAATGGCATCGTGGGAAATGCTCTTCTAGCCACAACTCAGGGTATTCATTTTGAAATTCCTAATCTTTTCATTCGCAACCTGGCCTGCGCAACTGACACCCCTCAAGCTTTGAAGCCTTATGCACCTTGGATAATGTTTTCCATTGAGCAGCTTATTGATGAAAAGTTTTTCTGCCCATATGTTCCGAAAGTTTATATGCCACCGGTCCGTGACACACTCAGGATTGTGAAGGACATCGGCAAAGGGAAGATGCCAATTGATGATAGTTCCTCTGCTTCAATGCCTGCTTCTGCTAAAGCTCTGAAGGTCAAGAAGGCAAAAGTTGAATCCCTCGTGAAGAAAATCCTTCACTATATGAGATTTGTTTCGCACGCAGCAAGCCCTGGAAAGTCATATCAAGCTTGACCTAAAAGTGAAGGTGGAAATGATGACTGAGATTAATTTGCTTCACAATTATGCTCAACAAGCTCTCCTGTATGAGAGGGAACAAAATAAGCGCTCCTGGACCCTTCTGTGCAAGCATTATTCTTGCAAACAATTTTCTGCCAAGGGTATCAAGAAAGAATACGATCATCTAGAGCCGTTTGAAGTTCCTCACATCGGAAGGCAAACCCCAGTGCTTCCTCAACATTCTGCTTCCACTGACCTGTTGTTTGTTGAACCAGATGATGTTCTCGAAGACACAGCAGGAACATTTATCTACAAGCCAGATGCACCTCACGCTGCTACTCCCAAAGCTGATCACGAAGTCCATGTTGCGTCTCCAACTCCTGCTTCGACTTCGACCATCACTCGCTCTGCTTCTCCAAATAGTTCGAGTCCTAATTCTGAGGATTCTTTAGATGAGTAGTTCCTCGCATACATTCTCTTTCCTTTTTGACACTTGTTGACAAAAAGGGGAAGAAGAACATCGAGTGATAGATAAGCGGGTTACTTGCAAGGTGTTTCCATTCGCCATTTTCTTCTCTGTCGAACTATTTGGTTTTCATCGAACTATTTACTTTCGGAACTTGGAGCACCACCTGTGGTGTTGAAATACTTGGTCATCATGTACCGTTAATAACCCCCCTGCAATGTTATTTGCTTCCAATTATCTATTTGCAGGTGCAATCAAAAGCTTATTTACTTGCTTTAATTATGCTCGATATTTATCTATCGTGTAGGGAAAGTAAAAGCATTTCAAGGAGGATTGGAAATCATGCTTCTCTGGTAGAGATATTTTACTCCTTGAAACTATATATTTCTTGTGGTTAGATATTCTTTAATGATTATCTTTCGCTATCTAACCTTGCAGGAGAAGAAAGTTAGCTTCAAATTAAATTTCTTGAGATTCGAAAGCTCTCTATATGTCTCATAAGTTGTTTTTCCTCGCATATGTCCATCGTATCATCCTTGTTGCAGGAAAACTTCGCGTGAAGCTTATCTACTCCGAGCAATATACCTGTGATTACCTTGCTCTGATTCTCCTCGAGTATCTAACTTGCAGGGAACTTATATCTCGTGTGGATTCAAACCGTGTTCGAAGTGAATCCTCATAGCTTATCCTTCATCACAAATCATTTTAAAGTATTCACTCTATCTAACAAATCTTTTTCAAAGATTGTATGTGACAGGAAATACCTCAGACACTGTTGAGTGCATTGAGAGAGACCACGAATGAGATTATATGTTAATGTCACTCATATGAAGTTCATCTCACTACCTTCCGGTTTATCTTCTGTGCATTTGATGCATATATTTAGGGGGCGTGTTTTATCTTCGTAATTATCTCTCATCTTTCATTATTCCTCGCATTCCATTTCATTCCGTTATCTATCTTTCGATGTGTTTCCTTTTGTCAACAATCGTCCAAAAAGGGGGAGATTGTTGGTGCAATTTTGCCCTCTTGTGTTTTGGAGATTGTTAACAGAAACAGGCATGGACAGATTTGTTTGCTAGTGCATACAGAGAGAAATAGTCCATGCAGAACCGAATAGGATGATGTCTCTGGTGCCAACACTACAAAAAAAGACATATCCGTGACATTTTGGGCCGAACGAAATTTTTTCTGTCATACATATGACACTTCTATGATGATAATTGTGAAAAAACCCGGTATCATCATAGATGTGGTGGGCTCCTACTTCTATGACAAAAAATCATGACAGAAAATGGGATTTTCGTCCTGGGCGGGCCGGAGAAGCAGCTGCATGACATTCTTTGGGCCGTCCATGGCGGAAAAACCATGGTAGAAGCGAGGGGGGGATTTCGGGGAGTTCCCGGTTACGGTGGGAGGTCGGGGCCGAGCGATGCGCGTTTCTCTCATACACGTACGTGCGTGTGTGCGAGGCGTTGGCTCTAACTGAACCCGAGCGAGGCGTTGGGCTCTAACTGAACCCGAGTGATTGCACTATAGGCTACGCGTTACTGAACCCGAGCAATCGATCGATGGCTGTTAACTGAACCCGACCGAGCAATTCCTTTGCTACTGCTGCTAACTGAAGCCGATCGATTGGAT
>NC_057812.1:499245816-499247323 GCF_018294505.1 Triticum aestivum | reverse complement strand
TCCGTTTTGCAGTACGCCACAACCCTCCCGATCAACAGGACCCCCGTTTCGACCGTAGGAGGTCCGTTTCGTCCATTTTGCGGTACGCCACACCCCTCCCGATCAACAGGACCCCCGTTTCGACCGTAGGAGGTCCGTTTCCTCGGTTTTGCGGTATGCCACACCCCTCCCGATAAACAGGACCCCCATTTCGACCGTAGGAGGTCCGTTTCCTCTGTTTTGCGGTACGCCACACCCCTCCCCATGAACATGATGCATTCCGTTGCCTCCCATGAACACGACGCATTCCGTTGCCTTCCCATGAACACGATGCATTCCGTTGCCTCCCCATGAACACGACGACGACGTTGTTTCTCCGTTCCAATCCAGCCATGTACACGAGCCCTCGCCGTACGTATGCGCGAATAGGCGTTCGAGACCCTGCCCGTATGTACGTACGTGGCCATATTTTCTTTCTTGCACCCTGGCCGTTGTACGTACGTGTACATGCTACGTGCGCACCTCTACTACGACACGTACGCGCTTCTACTACGACACGTGCGCGCCTCTACATCGACCAGTATATATGTACGTACACGTTCGCGACCAGAATGACAACGCTACGTACGCTTCAACCAGGTGGGTCCCAACTGTCATGCACTTCCTTGCCTGCGAAGATGTAGCTGGTGGGTCCCGGCAGTCAGGGGGCAAATCGTTTTGGTTTTTTTTCTCGGACGCACTTCCTTGCGTGCGAAGATGTAGCTGGTGGGTCCCAGCAGTCAGGGGGGCGAATCGTTTTTTTTACCCGAACGCACTTCCTTGCGTGCGAAGGTGTAGCTGGTGGGTCCCAGCAGTCAGGGGGAAACGTTTTTTTCGCGAAATACGATGGCCCATCCGGTGGGTCCCTGCTGTCAGGTGGAGGAATCATTATTTTCCGCGTAATAAGGAGGCACTTCGTTGCTGCCGCCATGGACCTAGCTGTCAGCCTCTCCACGTACAGTCCATGTCCGATGGAAGTCGTTCCTTGACCATGTTGACCATGCCGCGCCGAGAGCACTAGGGCGGTGGACGACGGCGAGGCCTAGGAAGGGGACGACGCGGAGCCAGTGAAGACGCGACAGTGGATGCCCACGCGGAGAGGAGTATGAGGGTTCACTCGTTCTGCTGCGGTGTGAGGCTACCGTCGCCGTAGGGCCTGGCCAGCGGTGGGAATAGTAGGGGCGGTGAGGCCTCTGCGGCAGCATAGCCGGCCACGGGAGGCAGGAGCAGGCGGCATGACCGGCGCTGCTTTGGGCGGCTGGAGCAAGAAGACTAGAGGTTGAAGAAGCACTACAGCCATTGGATGGACATCGTACGGTCACTGGAGCTAGAATCGTTTATATTGACTAAGTTGACAAAGCCCTCCGTCCCCGTCAACTTAGTAGGCCCACAAGTCAGCCTCCCACCAAGGTGGGTCTCAGCTAGCAGGGGGAGTATTCATTTTTTGTGCGTAATAAGGAGGCACTTCCGGTGGGTCCGAGCTGACAGC
>NC_057812.1:499224794-499245543 GCF_018294505.1 Triticum aestivum | reverse complement strand
GGGAAACATTTTTTTCGTGAAATAAGGTGGCCCGTCCGGTGGGTCCCCGCTGTTAGGTGGAGGAATAATTATTTTGCACGTAATAAGGAGGCACTTCCTTGCGGCCGCCGTGGACCCAGCTGTCAGCCTCTCCACGTACAGTACTCTTCCGATGGAAGTCGATCGTTGACCACGTTGACCACGCCGCACCGAGAGCACCAGGGCGGTGGACGAGGGCGAGGCCTAGGAAGGGGACGACGCGGAGCCGGGGAAGACGCGACAGTGGAAGCCCGCGCGGAGAGGAGTACGAGGGTTCACTGGTTCGGCTGTGGTGTGAGGCTGCCGTCGCCGCAGAATAACAGGGGGTGTGGGTGAGTGGAGGGATGGCCTGGCCAGCGGTGGGAGTAGTATGGCGGCGGTGAGGCCTCCGCGGCAGCACAGCCGGCCACGGGAGGCAGGAGCAGGCGGCACGACCGGCGCTGCTTTGGGCGGCTGGACCAAGAAGACCAGAGGTTGAAGAAGCACTACGGCCGTTGGATGGACATCGTACTGTCACTGAAGCTAGAATTGTTTATATTGACTAAGTTGACAAAGCCCTTGGTACGCTCCAACTTAGTAGGCCCACAGGTCAGCCTCCGAAACAGTGCGCCCCAGATGTCAGGGGGAGGAATCATTTTTTGGGCGGCCGAAGCTAAGAATATCCGAGACTGAAGAAGAAGCATGACATCCGTTGGATAGACATCCGACGGCCACTGTTGCTAGAACCGTGTGTTGACTATAATAAGTTGACAAAGCCTTGCATACACGTCAACTTATTTTTTTAGGGGATGCGTCACTTAGTAAGCCCACAAGTGTGTGGCAGAGAACTTATAGCCCTTTTGCGTTTTGTAAGAATGTACAACCCATTTTTGAATTCTAGTGGAATTTACAACAGCCCATTTATAGTTTGTTAAAAGTACAACCCATTTTCTAGCTAGGACAATGATTAATAATTTCAAGCAACCGTTGAAGACAGAATTCAATAAAATTTCCGACATTTTGATGGGATTCGAAATATTTTTATCCTGAAATTTCTAGTCAGATTAAATATAAATTTGTATTACGTAAAAATCCAACGAAACATTGCGCGCGCAACAATGAAAATTTAAGATTTTCAAAATCCATAAATAATATTTTACAAACTAATTTCGTGTTTGGTGCATTTTTTTATAGTTACTGCCCAGTTTTTATAATTACATCCCATTTATTATTTTTAAATCCCATTTTCCTGTTAAGCCTAATGCATCCCTCCTAGGAAAGATTTGCAGCCCAGTGGGGCGGAGAATAACAAGTTGACCTTGCCTGGGTATTCCTCAAAAAGACGTATGGCTGGGCTAGCCATTTTCATCTTGAAAAAATTAGTATCTGGGCTGGATATCTGGCATGGGCTAGACGGGCCACAGCCCGCCCAGTTAATACCCTGCTCTCCTCTAAACAACAACTAAATCATCTACAAGAAAAACTCTACAGTGCTCACGCCTCAAAAACACAAATACTGCTCGAGCTGCTTGGTCCCAGCTGTCGGCCGCACCTTGTGCAATTCTCTCGTTTATATTGACTACATAGGTTGACAATGGTGTGGGACCGTGATGTCAGGAAACCAGGTGAAAGCAAAAAAATAATATAGTTGTACATAATAAGGAGGCACTTGTGTACGTACGGCTATGGCCCTAGTGGGTCCCTAGTGTCATCCAGTCAAAATAAAGTCATCTCCTGAATCCTCATGTTTGTTGACGATGTTAACAATGCTCGACGCCACGACGAGCGCAACAACTCGAAGGACAACAGAGAGGGCCTCGCGGGCCCTACGAATGGTCTGATACAGGGCCCGCTGCTCATTCAAGAAGCCAGGATCATCGGACACCTATGAGCACCTTCGAGAAACTGAGACGACATGAAACGGTAAGGCCGCGCTTGGGAGCTCTGGTTTATTTCAAACCTGTATTAACATACAAGTGTAATTTACTCGTCATCGGAAACAACGCGTATAATACATGCGTAATGAAACCGAGGGCCCGAGGTCTGTAAGTAAAACCGGTGGGTTACACGTGTAATTTGAGAGACTAGTGTATATTTTACGAGCGCTGCTATATGGACGACATTACCAGACGATACATGAACGACGTGCGTATCATGCCATCCATGGGCAAGGCTGAAACAGCAGCTAACGGCTGGATTAGCAATCGTTCGAGTGTCGTTCAGCGTTTTTATCGTGTGTGAAGTACTTCCGATATTTTACTAGTCAAAATCGACCAACCAAGCGCCTTCGCCCGAGACCATTTGCTTTAATTTACAAGCGTCAGTTTTACAACCAGTTTTGGTTGGAAAACGACGATCCAATCACGGCCTAATATCATGAGTTGGTCGGAAGATCATATGCTTTCACGTCTAACCTACTCGACTTGTCGTATAGGCTATGAATGAAACATCAGACGATGAACTTCTTAAGCACAGAAACAACAGAAGAGGATGATCTTCTTAACAAGCAAATCACTGACATTAGATCAACATGCAAAACAATATGAAGCATTATTTTCAGGAGGCACGGTGAACAGCTCGTGATGCCGCATGCCACAACATTCCAAGCTCAACTTTGCAATCAAACACAAGGCCTGGCATTACATAGACAATATTCAGAACAAACTCTTAACACAGGAATATCTCAGCAGAGTAACTATTTACTTCTAAACTGAACACATGAATAGGAAAAAACACTTGACGTTGCTCACAGCAAGGGAGTCCCACTCAAAAATATCAAATGCATGTCTTCTGGCTAACATCAATGAGCAAATTTTGACAAGGTTTTCCAATTCCAATATATTAAACTGACATCTTCTTGCTAACACCAATGATTAAACTTTCACAAGCTTTTCCCATTCAAAATATGTAATGCCTATGATCGTGGAGTCCTGTCGTAGCTTCTTGTACTTGTTTGGGCACTTTTTGCCCAGGGCACTCCATATGTTGTTAAATTGCCAATGGTCTCTGCAGACTAGTCATGTCACTGGTGTCTAATAATACTCTGTAAAGCTTCTCAGTCATTGCTTCTGTAATGTAGCGCAAACAGTGACTGCTTCTTTCTGCAAAGTGGAATGACCAACTAGACCCAGTAATGCAACAGTTTGCCTTGGACACATTGGCTCCTTTTGTGTAGTTCAACTAAAATCGAAGTCGGAATAAAACCGAGCTTTAATTTTGATATCCATGTAAGCAACAATAGGTATAAGGGAAATAATTACTGAGAAATAACGGTTGATGACTTGTACTCCCAGAAGAAAAGCATCTACTGATCTACTTTATCTTAATGGGAAACAAAGCAGGAGAGTAGCAATTCTCCATCAATGTGATTCATTCATATTGACTGAGACATTATCTTAGCAATGCCTTGTTTCAACATGTATATAGAACGACAAAGCAGAAAAGTACCATTCCTAAAACAATGCAACTGATTCATTTTAATAGAGACATTATCTTAACAATACCTTGGTTAAACATGTAGAAAGAACTACAAAGCAGGATAGTACCATTCCTAACAAGTGTTGCAGTTTTGAACTAAGATTCAGTAGTTAATTAATTCTGAGAGTGGCATTACTTAATTTTACCAGCGACATTAGATTAACGAAAAGCATAAACAGTTCCAGGGGAGAGTGGGCACAACAATAGTATGTGCTTCCGTCTACTTATAAAGGGGGTGATGCAGAGTTTGTTGTAACAAAGCAACAAGCATCATGTCTGGGTTGGTCCCATTTTTGTTCACTACTTAATGGGAAAATACAGCAATACAATAGCTTCAGTTCAACATATATTTAAAACAGTACCAATACAAGTAGCACAACATCTCAAAGCACACTGCACAATCATGTGGATGAAGGCCTGTACTGACCTTTCATGAGACGGACAAGATAAAATACGAATCTGCCAACACGAATAGGAAATCCAATCTCGTTTTGTGCAGTTGCACTGAAATCAAGCAAAGTGTTTCGCGTAGCAAAGTAAAATGTCGCAATAGCAACAAGTTGAATAGATATCCCTGTTTAAACAGAGGCAAAAAAGGAATCAATTACTGGCTAATAAAGGAGGATGAAACATGTGGCCACAAAAATGGTAATCCCGCCAATCCCTAACAAGTGTTGCAGTTTTGAAATAAGATTCAGTAGTTAATTCTGAGAGTGGCATTAATTACTGGCTTATAAAGGGGGTGATGCTGAATTTGTTGTAACAAAGCAACAAGCATCATGTTTGGGTTGGTCCCATTTTTGTTCACTACTTAATGGGAAAAGATAACAATACAATAGCTTCAATTCAACATTTATTTAAAACAGTACCAAAACAAGTAGCACAACATCTCAAAGCACACTGCACATCATGTGGTTGAGACCAAGATTTGAAACAACTCGCCACGAAGACTGGAAACAAATCTCGATCTCCTATTGTGCAGTTCCACCAAAATTAAGCAAAGTCACCAGTGTGACATTCAAGTTGAACTGCACAAAACACTCTTAAAACATAAGTGTTTCGAGTAGCGAAGCAAAATGTCGCAATAGCAACAAGTTGAATCGATACCCCTGTTTTAACAGAGGCAATAAAGGAAACAGTTACTTGCCGATAAAGGAGGATGAAACAAACAATGACAGAAAGAAGCATCTAACTTATCTTGGATGGAAAACAAAGTAGGACAGCAGCATTTCTAAAACGGTTGCATTGATTCGTATTAACAGAGACATTCTCTTTAAACAACATTCGTTAAAAAATGTAATTTACTTTTAATAGTGGCGTTGCTTCAATTTTCCGGCGACGTTCTTAGATTAACAACAGCAAAATAGCTGTATGGGACATGCCAGCACCATGTGCGTCCACACAAATAAATGGGTGATGCAGAGATGTAGCCAAGTAGCATATGCACTGGTCCCATATTTGTTCTCTTTGAACCTTCTTCCTATGTGAGGGCAGCAAATCTAGTCCTGCACAAACTACCTAACCCCCAGTTTCTTTCCCTTTTCAACAAAGAGATCGGTTCCTTACAGATGTGTGTACTGGGTTACCCCCTTTTCCCCTTTTCGACCTACAAAGCGGCTGGATAGCCAGTCTATACTACTTTCCGCCCCTCCTTTCCTCATTGAACCACGTCCTAGATTCTTGCTCCAGCCCACCGCACCCTTCTTTCCTCTTTGAACCAAGACCTAGATTCGACTACATATCGAAAAAGATCCACATGCAGCTAGAGCAACGACGGTTTCAAAGAAACTTATACCTTAGGGTCGTCGGGATGTGGCAAGGCGTGCGGCGGGAGGCCGGATCTGCCCACACTACGTACGACAACAAGGAAGAAGGGGTCGGTGGCCCTCCCGCACAGGCGCTGGGTGAAAGAGAACAGCGCAGCCGGCAATGGATTGCCTCCCTCGCCGAAGGCGATAGAGTGAACGCTGCACCTCCTCCCCTTCCCGGTGCGACGGGATACAGACGCCTCCTTCACCAGCTGTGAGGGGGAGAGAGAGAGAGACAAGAGGCCAACGCAGTCTTGTTTAGATTTGGTGAAGAGAGGGTGAGGGACTGTGAATATAGCAAACCCTAGCAAATGAACACTGAGCCTCCAGCGTGTAACATATATGTAGTGCGGCGAGCGTGTGGAGAGTGCAAACCCTAAGTTGATGTCCACTCTGTTTGTGGTCTATTTTTTCCTAGTTTTTTTTGTTTCTTTTTGCTACATTATATACTTGTGGGAGCTTAGATGTGATATCCTTAAATAACATCTAGATGTGAATTAGACAAACTGATTTTCTAACGTACCAAGAAAGAAAACTCGATCAAAAACACGCCCCCGCTTCCAGGTTGTGAGAGTCGTCGCGCGCACACACATAGACATAGACATCCATCTCCAATCATATTTGTCCAACTGGCACATTATTTACGTTGTTAATTATATATGCAGCAATATTAATGTACAACATCTCTTGTTTGCGCACGTCCGGACCGCTGCCACGGCCGGTCCTGACCAACCCGAACCCTCTTCATCACCCGCACGTGCTTCCCACCCAAAATGGTCAGTGCCGCATTCATGCCCGGCCAGAGCGGACGCGACCTCTCACTGGCACCGGCATTGAAGCGGCGCGCCGGCCGAGAGAGTGTCGCCCGCGCCGCTTCCGGGTGCACGCGGCTGCTCCGCGTTCAAAGGTCGCAATAGCCGGCTACAACATGCATGTAAAAAGTTCTTGGGAGTCAGTGCTACAGCTAGCTGTCCTCCCCCAACTCGTCAATCTCTTCCAGTAGTGCTAGTACTCCATGGCGCGATCCATCGACAACCAGGCAAGAAAGTTATCGTATACTCGGTTTGCGGTGAGTGGCATGCCGAGCGACCGTGTGGGGTCAAGCCGTGGAGGAGGGTGAGACACGAACACGACGTACGTGATTTAAACATTGGTTTTGCTCGATGGCGCGATCCAACGAAACGAAACGTTGGTTTCTCTCTGTTTCCATTTTTTCTCCGGAAAAACGGAAACTTTCCACTCCATTTTCATTCCTATTCCAAGGTTGCCCCGTTACAACATTCCATCAAATACAAAGGAAAACTAACATGCATGCTGATGCATCTCAATGATTCACAGATCATAGCCAATATTTACTTCACAACTAAATAAAAAAGTTGTGAGAGCGTGTACGAAAGAAAAACTACTAATGGGGTCACTACGACTTAAACCCTAAACCCTAAACATGATTTAATTTCCTGGCCAGGTAGTCGAAGGAAAGACGGCTGGCACCCTCGGATCATACGATGCTTTTGTGCAGTTCCACTAAAATCGACCTGAGCATCCCTGATGGCAAAGATATTGAAGAAGTGTGATTAGAATAATAGTACTGGCACTATGTCACATCCCTAGTTCTGGTATGACCTAGACTAGCTAGTCATTTGTGCATCATGTTTAAATTTCATTTAAATTTGAAATGAGGATTGGTGGAACCCTCAGAATCATTTTTGAAAATGACCCAAATAAAAATTTCTCCAAAAGGGTCCAAGAAAATGCTCATGTTGCTCTCTGAAAATATTGGACAGAGATAAAGATCAAACCAATATTTTTAAGAGCTCATAGGTATTTATTTTGGGCATTTGGAATTAATGCATAAATATTTGCATTGGAAATATATTAGTTATATATATTAATATATGTCCAAAAATTATGCCATTTATAAAGGAGCTCTGGAATAATATAGTTAGCTCCTGCAAAAATTGGCATAAGGTAATTAAATGATTTAATATTTTAATTAAATCAAAACAAATGTCAGAAAAATTAGAAAACAAAAATAAAATAGGGAGACTTACCTGGGCCTCCTCCCTGTGCAGCCCAGCAGCAGCAGGCCGGCCCAGCCAGCAGGCGGCCCAGCCCGTCTCCTCCTCTGTCGTCTTCGTCCTCGACAGAGGGAGGGGAGCGTGCCCGGCGCGCGCGCGTGCCACCGCGCCACGCCACCAGCCTCCCTGCTTGCCTGGCGCCCCCCCTCGTCGCTCTGGACGATCCCGCGCGTCGCCACGCCCCCCCGTACCCTCTCACTCTCCCCCGATTCTTCCTCTCCTCTCCCTCGCTCTCTCTCTCCCGTGTCCGAACGCGTCGGTCGCCGCCGTTCGCCATAGCCGCCGCCACCGGCCTCCCCTCACCCCCCGACACGCTTCCCAGCTCCGCCACGACCCCCTCTCCCTCCTCACCGAGCAAAGCAACCCGGGCGAGCTCCGCTTCATCGCAATCGCCGTCGTCTTCAAGCTTCGGCCGACGAGATCGCCGTCGTCGCTCCGGCTACCCCAAGCCTTCCCCGAGCCCGCTTCGACGCCCGCTGCAACCGCGGTGAGCTCCGCCACCGTTCCCCTCTCTTCTCCCCCTCGTTCCCGCGCCGTAACTCCGTTCCCCACCACGGCCGAACCTCCGCCGTCGCCGAGCTCGCCGTCGACACAGCTCCAGTGACCATTTGGTCACCCCGGCGAGTCCAACAAGTTCGTAAGGCCCCGTAGAGCATCCCTAGTGCTTTGATTCGCTCGCCTTCGAGCTCCAACCGCGTTTTCGTGCACGACCGAACTCCGGCGGCCGCAGCCGAGCTCGCCGCCGTCGACTCCGGCCACCCCAGGCCCAGCCACGGCCACCGCCCGACGCGCCATCGAGCTAGCTTTCCAACGCACCTAGCCGCGCGCCATTTGGAGCACCACAGAGGAAACCCGGGGCACATGTACGCCACGGACCTCGCCGACGACTAACCGTCGGCGGGTTTGACTTGTTCGACATGGGGGTTGACCCCCCCAGGGTCACTGACGGGTGGGCCCCGTCGGCCAGGTGATTAGCTTAGTGCTAATCACCGTTAATTAACCCCCCCTGACACTGACAGTGGGCCCCAGCGCCACTAACTTTTAATTAGGATTAAATTAACCCCCTGTTTAACCCCCTGTCACTGACGTGTGGACCCCACACGTCAGGTTTGACCCTAGCCAGCCGCAGTTGACCTGCTGACGTCATGCTTACTCAAGGCTGGCGCAATAATATAATTTCTGGATTTAAATTAAATCAGGAAATTCCAGAAATTGATTTAAACTTCAAAAATTCATATCAATTCAACCGTAGCTCAGATTAAAATAATTTATATATGAAAAATTATCAGAAAAATGTAATCTATCCATCTGTACTAGTTTCATGCATGACAAACCAACTTATACATGCTGAATATGGGAAAACACATTATGGCATATATAAGAGCCTACTTTGGAGATGCATTTGAGCTTATGGTTCAAATGGACTTCAAACCAAATGATTACTAGTTGCATTAGCTCAAACAACATCACATCTTCATGCCATGTTCATGCATCATATTGTTGCATATGTTTGTGTATTGATTGCCGGCACCGTTCCTTCTCGATGGGTCCTGCTCCGGAGCTGTTCCAGAGTACCTGTCTGTGAAGCAGTGCCTCCTCTGTTGATCTACCAGGCAAGCAAACCCCCTTGTTCATTCCGATACAATCCTACTCTCTCGCTCCTGCTCTCAGTTATTGCATTAGGACAACAACGATTCATCTGCTACTTTGTGCTGCGGTAGTTGAACCCATTCCTCTGCATGACCTGTCATTGCCACAGTAAATAGTTGAAACCCACTAGCATGTGTAGGAGTTGATTGAAGCCATTGTTGTGTCCCTACCATGCTATGCCTGCTATTGCTTAGAGTTGTGTCAGGTCTGGTTCATTGGGAATGAATTGGAGTGTTACGATATGTTCTGATGCTGAGAGTGAAGTGTGTGAACACGATTTGGTAAAGGTAGCGGTGAGAGGCCATGTAGGAGTACATGGTGGGTTGTCTCACTGGAACCGTCCTTAAGCACTGAGTTCTGTGTATGTTGTCCAATGACTCGATACTACCACACATTGGGTTCCGGTAACTCGACCCCTCTCGACTTATTAACCAACTTGGTCTTTGTCCAGGAGTCGCAACTAGTTTCTGGTGTTTGTAGGTAGTGCTATTTTTCTACCAAGTGGCACCCGGCAGGGTGGGCTTGGGACAGACTAGGCACACGTGGCACGGTGTACCAAGTGGCACCCGGATGGTGGGCTTGGGAACCCTGCTCACATCGTTTGGGGCCGTGAGCGACACCCCGGCCGGATCTCCTTGCGGATGGAACCCGAATAGGCGATAAACCTGGACTAGAGTCTTGTGTGGTTAGTCAGGTCATGGCCGACACCCTCGCCAGGCTTCCGCTTGAAGGTTGCCGAGATACATGACGTGTACATGGCGGTAAGTGGCGAGAGCGTGTGTGAAGAAGTACACCCCTGCAGGGTTAACATGATCTATTCGAATAGCCGGGTCCGCGGTTATGGACTTCTTGGATGCTTACATGGTACATAGACAACTTGAAGTGGATACTCTAAAATGCTCAAGACAAGTGTGAGTGCTATGGATGGCCTTCTCGTAGGGAGACGGGGATGAATCCATAGTAGTGTATTGTGTGGTGATTAGTGGACTCGTGTACGTTGTCTCACCTCAAGAGTTTCTGGTAGTCGTAGAACAGGATAGCCACAGAGTCAAAGCTGGCTTGCTGCAACTAAACCCCACATTACCCTCTTGATACAAATGCATGTATGATAGGATCTGATGTAAGTCTTGCTGAGTACCTTTGTACTCATGTTGCTTTATTTATGTTTTTGCAGCGGAGACTTCGGTCTTAATAGTGTTCTCGTGGACTTCGACTAGTAGCTAGTACCTCAGCTACGATCTTGATCGGATGTTGTAGATAGTCAGGCTTTCAGCCTTTTTCAGTTATAGATGTCTGTACTCAGACATGTAATGCTTCCGTTTGTTGCTTGATTGCTCTGAATGTTGGGTCATGTGACCCCTGTTTGTAATAATGCTATGATGGCTCTTCTGAGCCTTTATCTATATGATTGTTGAGTTATGCTGTGATGCCATGTTGTACAGCACATACTTGCATGTTATGCGTACGTGTAATGTGTATTGCTATGTGTGGGATCTGACTATCTAGTTGTTTATTCTTAGTAGCCTCTCTTACCGGGAAATGTCTCCTAGTGCTTCCACTGAGCCCTGGTAGCTTGCTACTGCTCCGGAACACTTAGGCTGGCCGGCATGTGTCCTTCTTCGATCCTGTGTCTGTCCCTTCGGGGAAATGTCACGCGATGAATACCGGAGTCCTGTTAGCCCGCTACAGCCCGGTTCACCGGAGTCCTGTTAGCCCAGTGCTACAGCCTGGATTCACTCGCTGATGACCGACACGTTCGATGTTGGGTCATGGATGCCTGTCCCTGTAAGTTAGTGCCACTTTGGGTTTACGACTAGCCATGTCAGCCCGGGCTCTTTATCATATGGATGCTAGCGACACCATCATATACGTGTGCCAAAAGGCGCAAACGGTCCCGGGCAAAGGTAAGGCGACACCCGTGGGGATACCGTGCGTGAGGCCGCAAAGTGATATGAGGTGTTACATGCTAGATCGATGTGGCATTGAGTCGGGGTCCTGACAGCGCTGGTATCAGAGCCTGACTGCCTGTAGGATTACCAAGCCAAACTGGTCGAAGTTGAGTGTAGAAAATCTTTAGTTATATAAGGGAATTGATTGTGGGAAGGAACGTAAGGCTCTTTTTACTCCTTATACCTCATGGCCTTCTGATCTGAGTCATCCTATCTTTCCGACGGGGTTAAGGAACTAGGCTTTCTCTTCCGTCTATCAGGATCACGTGTTACTACTCCGTAGTCCCATAGGATTGGTTGATCAGAGTCATACCCCAGTTTTCGAGTATTTCCGGTGTAGTCTGTTTAGTATGATCTCAGAACCTTGAGTAATGCTGATGAGTATGTTATTACCCCATTCTAGTAGGATGTCTCATTTTGAGCATTTTACTGCTGTTATGCTGCCGGAATTTCCCTAGGAGTTCGAGAGATACTAATTTCCTTATCCTACATTCTACAGTCTATAGTTGATGCTGACTCCGTCCCTGGTTTCGTTTCTTAGGATGTCATCAAGTTCTATTATTTGTAGCCAGAACCATGAACATGGTAGGGATGAGGATCCTCCCGACCCGCCTTCGTTGACAGAGTTCATGTTAGAAATGGAGAGGAACAAGCGTGAGTCTAACCGTTTGTTGGCACGCATCGAGGAGAACACCGCACCTCAGTCCAATAAGTCTGCTACCATTCATGACTTCATTCGCTTGCACCCACCTACCTTTCATCATTCCATCGAGCCACTCGATGCAGATGACTGGCTCCGTAGCATCACTCATAAGCTGCGTTCCGCGAGCGTAGCTGAAGATGACAAGGTCATCTATGCCACATACCACCTGGAAGGTCCTGCTAGTCTTTGGTGGCAGAGCTATGAGGCTATGCTTCCAGCTGGCCAGATTCCTACCTGGAAGGATTTCACTGAGGCCTTTCGCGAGCATCACATTCCCCAGGCCCTCATTGATCGCAAGAGAGAAGAGTTCTGTAGTTTCACCCAGAATAAGATGGTTGTTGATGCTTATAGCAGAGAGTTCGAGAACCTTGCTCGCTATGCTACAGAAGAAGTGTCCACGGACGCCAAGAAGCAAGCTAGGTTCCGGAAGGGTCTCAACCCCAAGTTGCGTCATGATCTCCACCTGCATCATTGTGATACATTCCAAGCCCTTGTGAACAAGGCCATCAATGCAGAGACAGCTCAGCTCACTTACGAGGAGTCTCGTAAGCACACCCGTGATTTGGGATCTTCCTCTGGCTCTAGTTCCCAGAAGCGCCGAATTTGGGTTCCAAACTCCGCTCTTCCTTCCGGATATACACCGAGGCCATCCTATGTGGTGCCTCCTCCAGCTCAGTCATATGTTCCACCCAGGCCTACTGGTAGACCCCTTGTTAGTGCGGGTCCACGTCCAACCTCAGGGACTTGCTTCACATGCGGGAAGCCAGGACACTATGCACGTGACTGCTCTCAGACTAGTTATGCTCCACCCCAGCCCGAGAAGACTGTTGGCTGTGTTAAGCCATCACGCAAGATGATCAGTGTCAAGTCAGCCCCCACTGAACGTGGACGTGTGCATCACGTCTCAGCTAAAGACGCTCATGATGATCCGGATGTCGTTCTTGGTACACTCCTTGTCAATTGTCATCCAGCATCAGTTCTATTCGATACTGGAGCATCTCACTCCTTCATTTCTGAAAGCTATGCTAACTTGCACAACATGTCATTTTGTGATATGCCAACTCCGCTAGTCGTCCAAACTCCTGGATCCAAATGGCAAACCTCTAGTGTAAGCCATGGTAACGAAATCCTTGTTGACAGACTTGTATTCCTTGCCTCACTCGTAGCCCTCAAGTCCTCAGATATTAACATCATCTTGGGTATGGACTGGATGACAGCTCATCATGCCAAGATCGATTGTTACACCAGATCTGTTCAGCTTACACACCCATCTGGCAAGATAGTCATTGTCTCCACTGGAGTTGCAAAGCGTCAGCTCTATTCTCTTAATGCCAGCCCTCTTCCAGACCTTGAAGATATCCTGGTCGTCCGTGACTTTCCGGATGTCTTTCCAGAGGAACTGCCAGGTGTTCCACCTGACAGAGATGTAGAGTTCGTCATAGATCTTATCCCAGGAACAGCTCCAATCTCTAGGAGACCTTACAAGATGGCACCCTTAGAACTAGCCGAGCTGAAGAAACAACTTGATGAGTCCTTGCAAAAGGGTTTCATCCGTCCTAGTTCTTCTCCTTGGGCTTGCCCCGTCCTCTTCGTCAAGAAGAAGGATGGTACGGACCGGATGGTTGTAGATTATCGTCCCGTTAATTTGGTCACGATAAAGAACAAATATCCGCTCCCCAGGATCAACGACCTGTATGATCAGCTCGCTGGATCCTCAGTCTTCTCCAAGATGGATTTAAGGTTAGGATACCACCAAATTAAGATCAGAAACGGGGACATTCCCAAGACAGCTTTTGTCACTCGTTATGGCCAGTACGAGTACACCGTCATGTCCTTCGGCCTAACCAACGCCCCAGCCACTTTCTCCCGCTTGATGAACTCGATCTTCATGGAGTACTTAGATAAGTTCGTCATGGTTTACCTCGATGATATTCTTATTTACTCGAAGAACGAGGAAGATCATGCCGAACATCTTAGACTTGTGTTAGAAAAACTCAGAGAGCACCGCCTTTATGCCAAGTTCTCCAAGTGTGAATTTTGGTTGCCAGAAGTGACCTACCTAGGCCACGTAATCTCTAGTAAGGGCATTGCTGTCAATCCCGAGAGAGTTCAGGCTGTTCTCGATTGGACTCCACCTGAGACCGTTAAACAAGTTAGGAGTTTCCTTGGTCTAGCCAGCTATTGTCGCCGCTTTGTTGAAAATTTCTCCAAAGTAGCCAAACCCCTCACGGAACTTCTCAAGAAAGATAAAAAGTTCGAGTGGTCCCCATAGTGTGAGTATAGTTTTCAGGAACTGAAAAGACGCCTGACTTCTGCTCCCATACTTGTGCCACCGGATTTCACTAAAGACTTTATTATCTACTGCGACGCCTCACGACAGGGACTAGGTTGCATTCTTATGCAGGATCGTCATGTGATTGCCTATGCATCTCGACAGTTGCATCCACATGAGGATAATTATCCTACACATGATTTAGAGCTTGCAGCCGTAGTCTATGCACTCAAGACCTGGCGACATTACCTCCTTGGTAAACGTTGCGAGATCTACACCGATCACCAGAGTCTCAAGTATATCTTCACCCAACCGGATCTGAACCTTAGGCAAAGACGTTGGTTGGAGTTAATCACAGATTATGATCTAGGGATTACGTACACCCCAGGCAAAGCCAATGTCATGGCTGATGCTCTAAGCCGTAAATCCTATTGCAACAATCTCATGTTGCAGCAAGGCCAACCACTTCTCCATGAGGAATTCTGTAAGCTTAACCTTCACATGGCTCCTCATGGATTCCTTTCTACCTTGGTGGCGAAACCTGCCCTTGTGGATTTTATCATAGAAGCCCAGAAGCATGATACGGGGATTACCCGGATCAAGAGAAACATTAAGAAGGGAGTTGGTGGATGTTTCTCTATGGATGATCGTGGTGTTGTTTTCTTTGAGAATCGCTTGGTGGTTCCCAAGAAGCAACATCTTCGACAACTGATTCTTAAGGAGGCGCATGAATCTCCTCTCACGATTCATCCCGGTAGTACTAAGATGTATCAGGACCTACGCCAGAGGTTCTGGTGGACTAGGATGAAGAGAGAAATCGCTGAGTTCATTGCTAAATGTGACGTTTGTCGTCGCGTTAAGGCAGAGCATCAAAGGCCTGCTGGCACCCTTCAGCCTTTAGCTATTCCTGAGTGGAAATGGGATAAAGTTGGTATGGACTTCATCACCGGCTTTCCCAGGACCAAGAAAGGGAATAACGCTATCTTCATAGTCGTTGATCGTCTTTCCAAAGTGGCTCACTTTCTTCCTGTTCGAGAGAGTATCACTGCTAGTCAGCTTGCTGACTTATATATTTCTCGAATAGTGTCACTTCATGGTGTTCCACTAGAGATCAATTCAGACCGTGGCAGTCTTTTCACTTCTCATTTCTGGGAGAGTTTCCAAACTGCCATGGGAACCCATCTTTCCTTCAGTACCGCTTTCCACCCTCAGTCGAGTGGTCAGGTGGAACGGGTCAACCAAATTCTCGAAGACATGCTTAGAGCTTGCGTTATCTCATTCGGTATGGATTGGGAGAAATGTCTTCCTTTTGCCGAGTTTGCTTATAACAATAGCTATCAATCCAGCCTCAAGAAAGCTCCTTTTGAGGTTCTCTATGGACGGAGATGTCGAACACCTTTGAACTGGTCAGAAACCGGTGAAAGACAATTCTTTGGACTGGACATGATCCAGGAGGCAGAAGAGCAAGTTCACATCATTCGTGAGAGTTTGAAAACAGCCCAGTCTCGTCAGAAGAGCCAGTACGATCATCATCATAAGGATATGACTTATGAAATTGGCGACCAGGCTTACCTTCGGGTTACTCCTTTGAAGGGTACCCATCGTTTCGGTATCAAGGGCAAGTTGGCTCCTCGTTACATTGGTCCCTTTCGCATTCTCGCTAAACGAGGAGAGGTTGCCTACCAATTGGAACTACCCCCACATCTTTCTCGAGTTCATGATGTCTTCCACGTCTCTCAACTCAGGCGTTGCTTCTCGGATCCCATCCGCGGAGTGGACCACGAAACGCTTGATCTCCAAGATAACCTCACATACCGAGAGTACCCGGTTCGCATCCTTGATCAAGCCGAGCGTGTTACCCGACGTCAGAACATCAAGTTTCTCAAAGTTCAGTGGTCTCATCATTCCGAGAGAGAAGCTACTTGGGAGCGAGAAGATCGTCTTCGACTGGAGTACCCCGCTTTCTTCCCGTCGACCCCTGAATCTCGGGACGAGATTCTTTCAAGTGGGGGCGAGTTGTCACATCCCTAGTTCTGGTATGACCTAGACTAGCTAGTCATTTGTGCATCATGTTTAAATTTCATTTAAATTTGAAATGAGGATTGGTGGAACCCTCAGAATCATTTTTGAAAATGACCCAAATAAAAATTTCTCCAAAAGGGTCCAAGAAAATGCTCATGTTGCTCTCTGAAAATATTGGACAGAGATAAAGATCAAACCAATATTTTTAAGAGCTCATAGGTATTTATTTTGGGCATTTGGAATTAATGCATAAATATTTGCATTGGAAATATATTAGTTATATATATTAATATATGTCCAAAAATTATGCCATTTATAAAGGAGCTCTGGAATAATATAGTTAGCTCCTGCAAAAATTGGCATAAGGTAATTAAATGATTTAATATTTTAATTAAATCAAAACAAATGTCAGAAAAATTAGAAAACAAAAATAAAAGAGGGAGACTTACCTGGGCCTCCTCCCTATGCAGCCCAGCAGCAGCAGGCCGGCCCAGCCAGCAGGCGGCCCAGCCCGCCTCCTCCTCTGTCGTCTTCGTCCTCGACAGAGGGAGGGGAGCGTGCCCGGCGCGCACGCGCGCCACCGCGCCACGCCACCAGCCTCCCTGCTTGCCTGGCGCCCCCCCTCGTCGCTCTGGATGATCCCGCGCGTCGCCACGCCCCCCCCCCGTACCCTCTCACTCTCCCCCGATTCTTCCTCTCCTCTCCCTCGCTCTCTCTCTCCTGTGTCCGAACGCGTCGGTCGCTGCCATTCGCCATAGCCGCCGCCACCGGCCTCCCCTCACCTCCCCGACACGCTTCCCAGCTCCGCCGCGACCCCCTCTCCCTCCTCACCGAGCAAAGCAACCCGGGCGAGCTCCGCTTCATTGCAATCGCCGTCGTCTTCAAGCTTCGGCCGACGAGATCGCTGTCGTCGCTCCGGCTGCCCCAAGCCTTGCCCGAGCCCGCTTCGACGCCCGCTGCAACCGCGGTGAGGTCCGCCACCGTTCCCCTCTCTTCTCCCCCTCGTTCCCGCGCCGTAACTCCATTCCCCACCACGGCCGAACCTCCACCGTCGCCGAGCTCGCCGTCGACGCAGCTCCGGTGACCATTTGGTCACCCCGGCGAGTCCAACAAGTTCGTAAGGCCCCGTAGAGCATCCCTAGCGCTTTGCTTCACTCGCCTTCGAGCTCCAACCGCGTTTTCGTGCACGACCGAACTCCGGCGGCCGCAACCGAGCTCGCCACCGTCGATTCCGGCCACCCCAGGCCCAGCCACGGCCACCGCCCGACGCGCCATCGAGCTAGCTTTCCAACGCACCTAGTCGCGCGCCATTTGGAGCACCACAGAGGAAACCCGGGGCACATGTACGCCGCGGACCTCGCCGGTGACTAACCGCCGGCGGGTTTGACTTGTTCGACCTGGGGTTTGACCCCCCCCAGGGTCATTGACGGGTGGGCCCCGTCGGCCAGGTGATTAGCTTAGTGCTAATCACCGTTAATTAACCCCCCTGACACTGACAGTGGGCCCCAGCGCCACTAACTTTTAATTAGGATTAAATTAACCCCCTGTTTAACCCCCTGTCACTGACGTGTGGACCCCACACATCAGGTTTGACCCTAGCCAGCCGCAGTTGACCTGCTGACGTCATGCTTACTCAAGGCTGGCGCAATAATATAATTTCTGGATTTAAATTAAATCAGGAAATTCCAGAAATTGATTTAAACTTCAAAAATTCATATCAATTCAACCGTAGCTCAGATTAAAATAATTTATATATGAAAAATTATCAGAAAAATGTAATCTATCCATCTGTACTAGTTTCATGCATGACAAACCAACTTATACATGTTGAATATGGGAAAACACATTATGGCATATATAAGAGCCTACTTTGGAGATGCATTTGAGCTTATGGTTCAAATGGACTTCAAACCAAATGATTACTAGTTGCATTAGCTCAAACAACATCACATCTTCATGCCATGTTCATGCATCATATTGTTGCATATGTTTGTGTATTGATTGCCGGCACCGTTCCTTCTCGATAGGTCCTGCTCCGGAGCTGTTCCAGAGTACCTGTCTGTGAAGCAGTGCCTCCTCTGTTGATCTACCAGGCAAGCAAACCCCCTTGTTCATTCCGATACAATCCTACTCTCTCGCTCCTGCTCTCAGTTATTGCATTAGGACAACAACGATTCATCTGCTACTTTGTGCTGCGGTAGTTGAACCCATTCCTCTGCATGACCTGTCATTGCCACAGTAAATAGTTGAAACCCACTAGCATGTGTAGGAGTTGATTGAAGCCATTGTTGTGTCCCTACCATGCTATGCCTGCTATTGCTTAGAGTTGTGTCAGGTCTAGTTCATTGGGAATGAATTGGAGTGTTACAATATGTTCTGATGTTGAGAGTGAAGTGTGTGAACACGATTTGGTAAAGGTAGCGGTGAGAGGCCATGTAGGAGTACATGGTGGGTTGTCTCACTGGAACCATCCTTAAGCACTGAGTTCTGTGTATGTTGTCCAATGACTCGATACTACCACACATTGGGTTCCGGTAACTCGACCCCTCTCGACTTATTAACCAACTTGGTCTCTGTCCAGGAGTCGCAACTAGTTTCTGGTGTTTGTAGGTAGTGCTATTTTTCTACCAAGTGGCACCCGGCAGGGTGGGCTTGGGACAGACTAGGCACACGTGGCACGGTGTACCAAGTGGCACCCGGATGGTGGGCTTGGGAACCCTGCTCACATCGTTTGGGGCCGTGAGCGACACCCCGGCCGGATCTCCTTGCGGATGGAACCCGAATAGGCGATAAACCTGGACTAGAGTCTTGTGTGGTTAGTCAGGTCATGGCCGACACCCTCGCCAGGCTTCCGCTTGAAGGTTGCCGAGATACATGACGTGTACATGGCGGTAAGTGGCGAGAGCGTGTGTGAAGAAGTACACCCCTGCAGGGTTAACATGATCTATTCGAATAGCCGGGTCCGCGGTTATGGACTTCTTGGATGCTTACATGGTACATAGACAACTTGAAGTGGATACTCTAAAATGCTCAAGACAAGTGTGAGTGCTATGGATGGCCTTCTCGTAGGGAGATGGGGATGAATCCATAGTAGTGTATTGTGCGGTGATTAGTGGACTCGTGTACGTTGTCTCACCTCAAGAGTTTCTGGTAGTCGTAGAACAGGATAGCCACAGAGTCAAAGCTGGCTTGCTACAACTAAACCCCACATTACCCTCTTGATACAAATGCATGTATGATAGGATCTGATGTAAGTCTTGCTGAGTACCTTTGTACTCATGTTGCTTTATTTATGTTTTTGCAGCGGAGACTTCGGTCTTAATAGTGTTCTCGTGGACTTCGACTAGTAGCTAGTACCTCAGCTACGATCTTGATCGGATGTTGTAGATAGTCAGGCTTTCAGCCTTTTTCATTTATAGATGTCTGTACTCAGACATGTAATGCTTCCGTTTGTTGCTTGATTGCTCTGAATGTTGGGTCATGTGACCCCTGTTTGTAATAATGCTATGATGGCTCTTCTGAGCCTTTATCTATATGATTGTTGAGTTATGCTGTGATGCCATGTTGTACAGCACATACTTGCATGTTATGCGTACGTGTAATGTGTATTGCTATGTGTGGGATCTGACTATCTAGTTGTTTATTCTTAGTAGCCTCTCTTACCGGGAAATGTCTCCTAGTGCTTCCACTGAGCCCTGGTAGCTTGCTACTGCTCCGGAACACTTAGGCTGGCCGGCATCTGTCCTTCTTCGATCCCGTGTCTGTCCCTTCGGGGAAATGTCACGCGATGAATACCGGAGTCCTGTTAGCCCACTACAGCCCGGTTCACCGGAGTCCTGTTAGCCCAGTGCTACAGCCTGGATTCACTCGCTGATGACCGACACGTTCGATGCTGGGTCATGGATGCCTGTCCCTATACGTTAGTGCCACTTTGGGTTTACGACTAGCCATGTCAGCCCGGGCTCTTTATCATATGGATGCTAGCGACACCATCATATACGTGTGCCAAAAGGCGCAAACGGTCCCGGGCAAAGGTAAGGCGACACCCGTGGGGATACCGTGCGTGAGGCCGCAAAGTGATATGAGGTGTTACATGCTAGATTGATGTGGCATTGAGTCGGGGTCCTGACACACTAGTTCATGAGACATAAACTCATCACAAGTAGAAGCCGGTAGAAGTAGAGAAATATCAACATGGAGAGCTACGGCAGTGGAGCAAGCCAGCTCCAAAAGGAAGATGGACTACCTGGGACGTCGGGCTGTAGCTAGAAGGGCGGTTAGGACGCGGCATCGGCCCATACCGCGGTGACCCCTGATTGGGACACACCGACTGTGGGTTTTCTCCCTCGCCGATGTCGACCGCGTCTACGCAGAACATTGTTCCCTTCCCCCAGCCGCGGGATCAGGCCCGTCGTTCTATGCTTGTGAAGAGAGCAACCTAAGCAAGCAGGCTTGTAGCTTAGGCTCCTGCTAGTGTATATATAGTGGTTTTCTTTTTCTCTCCATATCAACCATTTTATATTGCGTACGTGTCATTCAAGAGTGAAATGATGGTTGCTTCTTCCGACTAACTTACTGTGTGATTTGACTGCTCCTTAGTGGCCCCTACATGTACTCCCCCTACGTGTATGCAACAGTCACACGTACACATGGACGCATAAACGTGCACGACACCCTAATGCATGCATGTCCGAGCACACGACAGAACACACACGGTCACGCTCAAGTGCTCAACCTACACGTGCATGCACACACATACTCAGTCAGGGTGAGATAGTGACCGTATAAACACC